>NC_057810.1:284832291-284855661 GCF_018294505.1 Triticum aestivum | reverse complement strand
AACCCTAGCAAGGTCCCCGCCGCCGCCATCGCGAGACCTCCATTGTCAACATCTGCCAGTTTGCCCATGTAGCTTACCCACCGGTCTCCATACCAAGGCCGCCCTGAGTTTCTTAGATGACGCCTGCCAAACGCCCCTTTTCCCCAGATCCCCATCCCCAACTCCAGAGCGTCGCAGCCTAAGCCCGGCTACGCTTCCCATGGAGCTCGAGGAGCGACTGGCCCAAAAGAGGTGTATCGCGGTCTCTTCGCCCGATGTCACCAAGGAAGCTGACGAGCATTACTGGCGGTACGAACTCAAGTAGCGGGCTAGAGTCTGCGGGCATGTGTCTTCTGCCGGCTACGACATCAAGGTCATGGACAACGACGGCCTGAGGCGGGCTATGTCACAGGTTAAGTGGCCCACGCCAACCCCTCAGGTTCAACCGCCATCGATCTCATGCATGGCCCCGCCACTGATCTCCTCTGGCTTGCTGTCAACAACTAGCCATCCTACATTGCCATCGAGCCCCTTTTGTCATTTCTGAAGGACATGTTCTGCGTTGCTGGCTTGGGATCCACAACTTCCAAGTCAGACCTCATCGACGGCGACCACGAGGAGGGAATCCTCTCTGGCTCTTCCAAGGGGAAAGAGACCATATGCTCTTCCAAGGGGAAAGAGACCATATGCTCTTCCAAGGGAAAAGAGCTCGTCTGCGACATTAGGGAGGGCACCCTACAACCATGCTCTTCCAAGGGGAAGGAGCCTATCTGTGACAACATGGAGCGCATCCAGGGCCCGTTCTCTTCCCACGGGAACGAACCCATCTATGACAAGTGAGGAAATCCATGATTTGTTTTACCGTGCCTCTTCACAGTGGGAAACCCATGATTTGTTTTGTCGAGTCCCTTTTGTAGTGTAGTGAGAATATGTCCAGTTTTAATTGCTATATCGGGTTGTTTGCAGTATGCCTTGTTTATTTCAGTTGTTCACAATGCGATGCTCTGCATGTGCAATTATTTACTGTGCAGTACATTTCATCAATCCAGTTTTAAACATACCGATAGGAATGCATATATTTGCTTGTTGTTAAGCCTGTTATAGCTAGCATATGCCTCTTAAAGTTTTTCGATTGTTCTGTTGTTTGTAGTTAGCATATGTCCAGTTTCAAATGCTATATTTGGTTGTTCATAGCATGCCTTGTTTATTCCAGTTATTCACAACGTGATGTTCTATATGTGCAAGTATGAACTGTGCAGTTCAATTTCATTAGTACCAGTTTCAACAATACAACTATGGCCCTGTTTGTTTCGGATTCTGGGACCAGATTCAGCTTTGCCAGGGAAGCTGAATCTGGAATCCGAAACAAACAGCTATTTGGAATCAGCTTTGCAAGTGAAGCTGAATCTGGATTTGGGTCATTTTTAGTGCAATTTCCTGAAGCACCTCAAAGTTTACTTCGATGGTGAAGCTGATTCGCAGAAACAGCTTCGCCACTGAAGTGAATCCATAGGTGATTAAAATCCAAGCGAAGCTGAAACAAACATGGCATGAATGACTACATTTGGTTGCTGCATCTTGTAGTTAAACACGCCTTTCCATTTTTATTTAACAATAACCAGTGTACTTAGACCGGCACAATACCAGTTTGAATGACTATTGTAAGTGCATCTAGTGCCACCCCTAGTTGGTTTTGGAGTATTGACGACAAAGTTGGTTGAGGGACTAATGCGTTTGTGAGAATTGCAGGATAACGCAGGTAGTGTCCCTCATTGATTCGGTTTACCTACCGGAGATGACCCCTAAAAATGTATGAAGACATTGAAGACAATGGTGGTATGAGAAGATATTCATATTGAAGACTATGACATGAGAAGACATTGCGTGAAGACTATGGAGCGCGAAGACTGTGTGGATTCGTTGCTTCCTTTTCTTCTTTGTTGAGTCATAGGAACCACCGTACTGTTAAGTGGGGTCCAAGTGAACTAAGTCAGAGTGATTGAAGTGATGCTCAACTCAAATCCTATGTCTTCGAGCGAAGACAATGAGAGCAAACCTTATCCAGAGCTGGATGAGTCAGCTTTGCTTGTAGCCCAAGTAAAGTTGCCGCGTGTGTTTGAAATCTGGCCGTTGGAACACGTGTCAGTTCCTTAGTGACCCAGGGTCATTTTGGACAAATCAGGTTGGGTTGCCTAGTGGCTATAAATAGCCCACCCCCTACACCATAAATTGGTGGCTGCTCAGAGTTTGTACACGGCTTTTGTCGTTTGAGAGCAACCCACCTCGAAGCATTTGAGAGAGAGAAAAATCCTTGCGAGGACAAAGCCCAAACACCCAGAGCCAAAGAGTGTTAGGCATCACTGAAGTCTTTCTGTCTGTGTGACCTGAAGACTTATTACACTTGAGGACTATGTATCCTCCAGCCGGTTAGGCGTCGCGTTCTGAGCATCCAAGAGTCATTGTGGATTGCCGGGTGAACAAAGTCTGTGAAGGTTTGGAAGTCTACCTTGAAGACTTACCAGAGTGATTGGGCGAGGACTAAGTGTCCTTAGCTCAAGGGGAATAAGGTGAAGACACGGTCTTCTGAGTTGAATCTCAGCCTCCCTAACCAGACGTACAGTTGTCACAGCAACTGGAACTGGTCCAACAAATCCTGTGTCTTCAACAAGCAACTGGTTCTATCTCTTCCCTCCTTTACCTTGAGTTTGTCTTCGTGAAGTCATTGCTTATCTGTCTTATCTGATTGACTTCATTGCTTGACTACTATTGTTGATTGGCTTCATACTATCTTCCATCTTGATCCTTACTACTTAGCTGCTATTAGTCATGTACTTTCACATCATTGCATACTTGACTATGGCTTGCTTATGGTAGTTTATCTTCCGCTGCATATCAACTAGGTTATTTCTGTTGTTTGTCTTCGAAACTTCCAAGTTTTGAAGACTTTCATAAAAATCGCCTATTCACCCCCCCCTCTAGTCGATACTAGCACTTTCAATTGGTATCAGAGCAAGGTACTCCCTTGTTCTGTGTGATTCGGTTTAACCACCTGGAGTTTAGCTATGTCGACTGCAGGGATAATCAAAGTCTCCGCTGCTTGCCCCGTGTTCGATGGAATAGAATATCCCTACTGGAAGAATAAGATGCGCATGCATCTTGAAGCCATTGATGTCGACCTCTGGTATGTCGTCAAGAATGGCATTCCCAAAACTAGTGAAGATGTCACCCCTACTGATGTCAAGAAGTTCATTCAACTGGACTCGACTGCAAAGAACATCATCTGTGGTCATCTGACCAAAGGACAGTATGGCCGTGTGAGTGCTCTGGAAGCGTCAAAGCTAGTCTGGGACTGGCTGTCCAAGGTCAATGAAGGCGTCTCTACACAGAGAGACCAGAGGATCAGTGTTCTTCGCAATCTCTTCAATCGCTTCAAGAGAAACGACAATGAAAATGTCCATCTCATGTTTGATCGCCTCACTGATATCACAAATGAACTTCAAGCTCTTGGCGCAACTGAGATTACCAAGCATGAAATCATCAAGACACTGCTGAGATCACTTGAGAGCTCCTTTGACACCCTTGCCCTCATGATTCAAGAACGTCCTGACTTCAAGACACTCGATCCGTCTGATATAGTTGAGAGGCTCAACACACATGAGTTCCAGCTTTCTGAGAAAAGAGATATCTATGGTCCCAATTATGGCCGAACTCGTGCCTTGAAGGCAAAAGTGATTTCCTCATCTAAAGAAGAATCTGATTGCGGTTCTGATGATCCTGAAGACATTGGAAAGGAACTTGCCATGCTTGTGAAGAAGTTTCAGAGGTTCACCAAGAAGAAGGGCTGCAGAAAGTCTTCACGATCCAGCTCCAAGATTGATGAAGCGTCCACCCATGACCACAAGAAGAGAACCTGCCACAAGTGCAAGAAACCTGGTCAGTACATATCTGAGTGTCCACAGTGGGACAATGAGAAGAAGAAGAAGAAGAGCAAGGAATATGATTCTGATGACAAGAAGAAGAAGAAATCCTCAAAGTCTTCTTCCAAGTCTTCATCACACAAGAAGAGCTCATCAGGCAAGGCTCGTGCCTTTGTTGGCAAGGAAATGGATTCAGAGGAGGAGTCTGCTTCTGAGGAGGCGGAGGTGGAATCTGGAGAGGAGTCCGACCCTGGCGTTGCGAGTCTGGCTCTAGCCACAGCCTATGTTGCCAAGTCCATCTTCAACACTGAAGGCAATGACTTCCACACCAACGTTGAAGCTGATGACATGGACAACCCTGCTCCCACCTACTGCTTCATGGCACGCGGTGCCAAGGTAAAATCACGCGATGCTTACTTTCAAACATCAAGTGAAGATGACTCTGATTGTGAATCCAAACCCAGCTACAAAACACTTGCTAAAATTGCTACTGAACAACAAAGGGCTATGGAACATACTCAAAAACTGTTAGACAAAAGCGATGACCTGTTAGACGCGGAAATGACACGTTCACAGTCCTTAGTAGAAGACATAAAAAATCTTCATGCTAAGTACCAAGAACTTGAAAGTCTTCATGAGATGCTCTCAACCACATATGAAAAGCTCTCCTATGATTATCTTCAAAGGAAGCAAGAGCTTGAGAAATTGAAAGCGACTCATGAAGACCTTCAAACAGAGAATGAGTCACTTCGCGCTCAACAGATCAGTCCCGCTCAGGATGGATTTGAACCACCATGTTTAAAATGCATTGAGCGTGATAACGCTACATCTGTTGCTGAATGTTCCACTGCTCCTGCTATTTCATTGTCTTCAACTACTGATGTGGTTACTAACCCCTCTGCGGAGGATACCACTAGTATTGCTGATGAAAATGCTAGGTTGAAGACATTGCTTGAAACAGGGATGTACAAAAGTTTGAAGGGACATCAGACACTCTGAGATGTCCTCAAAAAGCAGATTCTGAACTGAAACCCTAGGAAAGAGGGTGTTGGGTTCGAGAGGAAAATGAATGATGATGGTTCCTATTGGAAGCCTGAGCAGTATCCCAAAACCACATGGGTTGCTGCAAAGGAACCTTCAGTGGATCCATCCACTTTATCTGGATTTACCTGTGCTAATCCTATTATCATTGATGAATCCTTTGATGCAAACTATAAACTGTTCAAAAATCAGAATGGTGAAGTGTTTGCCAGGTATATTGGTACTAACTGCAGGAATGGACCTCCTATGAAGAAGATCTGGGTTCCCAAAAGCTGCCTTGAGAATCTTCTAGTGAATGTCATCATGACACCACCAGGGAAGAAGACAAACCCCAGACCAAAGGCATCATATGGTCCAACGGCTACTTACGAACACAGGACTCACTTGAGTCACCCTAACGCCAATGTTTTGCAGGGAAATCATACTCGACTCATGAATATGAGCATGTGTCTTCAAACCGCTATGTTCATAGAACTAAGAACTTTTCTTCTTATTCACATGAGTATCATTCATTTCCTGCAAGGCTATTTGCTAGGGCTTCAAAGCCGAAATTCTCAGATGCTACACTTAGACTCATTGCTTCTAAGCCACCCCTGAAAATGTGGGTGGTGAAGAAGAATTAACTCTCTTTTGCAGAATGTGGTCTCCAGCCAGCAATCAATGGCGTCCGATATTATTGCTGGGGACCTAAAACATAAAGGGACGCATATGAATCTCTTATCTGTCATACTGTGTGTTCTAATCTTGATCTATGCTGTGATAATCCTAGTATGCATAAAATGCTTATGCTTCACAACATACCTTGTGAAGCCTATCCTCCTAACTGCACTATAGGGCATGTCACCAAAAGCTTTAGAATGGATTATTGACAGCGGATGCACTAATCATATGACTGGTGATCGAAGTCTTCTCATGGACTCAACCTTACGTCCATCCGACAAGAGTCAAATCACATTTGCTGACACTGGTAAAAGCAAAGTATTGGGTCTAGGTAGAGTTGCAATCTCTAGGGATCAACACATGGATAAAGTGATGCTTGTTGAATCCCTTGGGTTCAACTTAATGCCTGTCTCAATGCTTTGTGACTTAAACATGATTGTGCTATTTGGAAAATATCGTTGCCTTGTACTAATGGAATCTGACAAATCTCTAGTCTTTGAAGGATATAGGAAAGATGATCTATACGTGGTAGATTTCTCAGCAGGTCCACAGCTTGCCGTATGTCTTCTCACAAAAGCTTCAGAGTGCTGGCTCTGGCATCGAAGGCTAGGACATGCTGGCATGAGGAACTTACACTCACTTGTCAAGAAGAAGCATGTCATTGGCATCGAAGATGTCAAGTTCAAGAAGGATCATCTGTGTGGTGCCTGTGAAGCTGGAAAGATGACAAGGGCAAAGCACCCCTCGAAGACAATCATGACAACATCTCAACCCTTCGAGCTGTTACACATGGACTTATTTGGACCTACTCACTACTCCACCCTCACAACAACTGCATGTCTCTATGGCTTCGTCATTGTTGATGACTACTCAAGATACACATGGGTTCATATAATTCTTTACAAGACTGAAGTGCAAGATGTCTTCAGGTGCTTCGCAAATCGAGCAATGAACAATTATGGCGTGAAGATCAAGCATACAGAAGTGACAATGGCACTGAATTCAAGAACACAGGACTTGATCTGTATCTGGATACAATGGGAATCACTCATGAGTTCTCTGCTCCGTACACACCTCAGCAAAATGGCATCGTTGAGCGCAAAAATAGAACCCTCATTGAGATGGCTCGAACAATGCTAGATGAATACAAGACACCAAGAAAGTTCTGGCCTGAAGCTATTGATACAGCCTGTCACATCATCAACCGTGTTTACATCCACAAGCTTCTGAACAAAACATCCTATGAGCTCCTTACTGGCAAGAAGCCAAATGTCAGTTACTTTAGAGTATTTGGAGCTAGATGCTGGATCAAGGATCCCCATCACAAGTCAAAATTTGCACCTAAGGCTCATGAAGGCTTCATGCTTGGCTATGGAAAGGACTCACACTCCTACAGAGTCTTCAACCTCTTTGTCTATAAGATCGTTGAAACTGTGGATGTGAAATTTGATGAAACCAATGGTTCACAAAGAGAAATTCTGCCAAGTACACTAGATGAAGCTCCTCCAAGCGAATCTATCAAGCTGATGGGAACTGGTGAAATCATGCCTTCTGAAGCACAGCCTGAAGAGGAACTTATCATCTCTACACCAAATCAACCTGAAGACACTACTCAGACTGAAGACAATCCTCCCAATGATGACAATGATCAGCCAGAGCAAAATCTTCGTCCTGTTCATCCTCGTGTTGCAAATGAAGTACAAATCGAGAAGATAATTGACAGCATCAACGCGCCTGGTCTGCTTACTCGCTCAAGAGCAACACAGTTAGCAAACTTCTGTGGGGACTTTTCATTTGTGTCAATATCAGAACCCAAGAAAGTTGCTGAAGCTTTTATGGAACCCGAATGGATTCAAGCCATGCAAGAAGAACTCCAACAGTTCAAGCTGAATAATGTTTGGGAACTGGTCAAGCGCCCTGACCCTCGCAAGCATAACATTATTGGAACAAAGTGGATATATCGAAACAAGCAAGATGAGCATGGTCAAGTCGTCAGAAACAAAGCACGTCTTGTGGCTCAAGGATATACTCAAGTTGAAGGAATTGACTTCGATGAAACATTTGCTCCTGTTGCTAGACTTGAAGCTATTCGCATACTGCTAGCCTATGCTAATCATCACAACATCTTGCTATATCAAATGGATGTAAAGAGTGCATTTCTCAATGGCAAGATTGAAGAAGAAGTATATGTCGCACAACCACCTAGCTTTGAAGATCCAAAACATCCTGATATGGTGTACAAGCTAAACAAAGCACTATATGGCCTCAAACAAGCTCCTCGTGCCTGGTATGATACAATCAAAGACTTCCTGAAGAGCAAAGGCTTCAAACCTGGATCCCTCGATCACACACTCTTCACGAAGACATATGATGGTGAACTGTTTGTGTGCCAAATATATGTGGATGACATAATCTTCGGCTGCACCAACCAGAAGTACAGTGATGAGTTTGGGTACATGATGCAAGAGCAATATCAAATGTCCATGATGGGTGAGCTGAAGTTCTTCCTTGGTCTTCAAATTCGCCAGCAACGAAATGGCATCTTCATATCTCAAGAAAAATACCTCAAAGATTGTCTGAAGAAGTTTGGAATGGAAGACTGCAAAGGCTACACGACGCCAATGCCAGCCAAACACCATCTTGGTCCCGACGACAATGGTAAAGAGTTCAATCAAAAGGTATACCGCTCCATGATTGGTTCTTTGCTTTATTTATGTGCATCTAGGCCAGATATTATGCTTAGTGTTTGCATGTGTGCTCGATTCCAAGCGGCACCAAAGGAATCGCATCACTTAGCTGTGAAGCGAATTCTTCGATATTTGGCTTACACCCCAACACTCGGATTATGGTATCCCAAGGGCTCAAAATTTGATTTGGTTGGATTCTCGGATGCTGATTATGCTGGTGACAAGGTGGATCGCAAGTCTACATCAGGCACATGTCATTTTCTTGGTCGATCACTTGTCTGTTGGTCTTCAAAGAAGCAGAACTGTGTATCACTCTCAACTGCTGAATCTGAATACATTGCTGCCGGATCCTGTTGTCCTCAGCTTCTATGGATGAAGCAAACTCTCAAGGACTATGGCATCAACCTGAAACAAGTACCTCTCTTCTGCGACAACGAAAGTGCCATCAAGATAGCCAACAATCCAGTCCAGCACTCGAAGACAAAGCACATTGAAATACGTCATCACTTTCTCAGAGATCATGTTATGAAGAAAGATATAGATATCATGCACGTCAACACTGAAGAGCAACTGGCAGATATCTTCACAAAGCCCTTGGATGAGAAAAGGTTTTGCAAGTTACGGTGTGAGCTAAATATCTTGGAATCCTCGAATGTCCTGTGATTAGGCACACATCCTAACACTTATGCATATTGATGACTTAGATGTGCAACACACAAAGTAATGTATATCTTCAATCAATGAAGATTTACACTCTGAGTGTGAATACATTAACATGGAATTTGACTTCGGAGCGCCATGATAATTGTGCGCTGTGTCTGGGTCTAATACTTCCTATACGGTGGGTAACGCCACCACCAACTTTCTCTGTTTGAAGTGTTTCACTCATGGCGTTATATTGCAATAACTTCGCATTTGGTTTGTCTTCAGTTTCAATTTATCTTCATATCTTCTACACTATGATGATTTGATTGCTTTCTGATATATATATACTAGTGTTATGTCCTCTACAGCATTCACTTATAGCTATGTCTTCAAGATTGGATCTTTTGAACTAAGTGAATGTGATCGGACCCTAACCTCTCTATGCTTCCTATCTCAAACTCTATCTGTCCAAATCATATGCATTCTACTGAAATTGTCGAATGTCTTCTCTGCGTCCTAGTCAGCAGAAGGCAAAGAGACAAACATTAAATCTGTTTTAAATGACTTATCTTTATTGTTGAAATCCGGAGAAGCCGGAACAACTCTCCGACATGCCTGGCGGGCGTGGGAACGTGGGACAATTCTAAGTATGTTGCATGCTTGCCACGTACCCCTCAGATGTGAACCGCCAGGGGCACCAGCGTAATTGAGCCGTGTCTCTCACCTACTTATAAATACTTGTCCCCTGCGGTAAAGAAATCCTTCTTCCACCTCTCCACCTCCGTCAAAACCCTAGCGCCACCGCTAGCTCGCGACGACGCCGGCGACGAAGCGCTTAGCTGCCGCGACTTCTCCGACGCTGTCCTCACGCCGGCCGCGGACATCGTCCTCTCCGCCGTCGCCGTAGGTGTCCTCCGTCGCCAAGTTAGGGCACGGTGGGCTGAACTGCTCGGTCTCCTATTCTTCCCATCTAGCAGTTCTTCGTGCGGTAATTATAACTCTATTTTTACCACCTTTTTGATCTTCAAGATTCATCCTATTTACCAAAAGTAGTTTCTGCCTATTCAATGTTAGATCTATTCTGTCTGCATCTCATACTGCCGAGTCAATTCACTTAGATTTCCTGTCTAGTTTGATTCCTCACTTGCACTCATTCACGGATTGGTACAAATCTGGAACCAACTCACCTATATAAGTGAATGTCTTCGCATCATGAGGTTAATATATTCAAACTGATTTATCTTCAAAATCTTCTGAGAATGCATATGACCTCTTCCCCTTCCCCTCGCATATCTAATGCTGTCACAGGTACATGTCCGTGGGAGAATCCCTTGGTTCTCATAGTCTGCATTCATTTGCAGAATACTTACAGCATCATATCAATTCTCCTGAAGCCAGTTCCTGCTTGACCAACAAGCGTAAATCTCTGAAGCCTCTGAACGTATTGAAGCCATTCAGCTTGAAGTTCATGGCTGCAGAAAAATCAGCAAGGAAGGGTGGCAGACAGCATCGTGGGGGAACATCAAGGGATCTGCCTGATGATCTGGCAGAAATGTATAAAACAGATCCTGAAGAAGATTACAATCAGCGCAAGACTCGAATCCAATGGATTCGACGCTATTGGGCTGAACAGTGGTACAAGTACAAGTTCGTCACCCAGGAGTACGCAGAGAAAAATGCTATCAAGAGCCCTTGGGGTGATATTCTCTATCGAGGCCTTCCCCCCAAGAACAAAGCTGAAGCCATTGCGCAAGAATTCTATCCTTGCATGGTCCATGGGCCACAGCCTGAAGAAGTCGACCCATCATCATTGCTTTGGTGTCGTGACGATAATCTCTTCAAGCGCAACTTCCAGTTTGCTAAGGCTTCGGCAAAGGAAAACAAGAAGTGATGGCCCCTGTGCAAACCTTGATGGCCTCATCACTTACATCTTGGTCCAAGGTGCCAAGGTAGATCATTCTGATAATGATGCTGACACTGATGAAGCCCCAGCTCCTCCTTCGAAGCCACAGAAGCAAAAGAAGCTAAAGGCTTCTAAATCAGCACCTCCAAAAGCTTTACACGTGAAGCCTCTGGCCACTGCACCTCCTGAAGCCAGTGTGCAGACTGAAGATCAATCTCGTATCTCCAAGAAGACGGAGAAGAAAAAGCAACTTGTCAGGCATACTGATCAAGCCTTGACTCCTGCCGCCATTCTGCGTGAAGAACCCATTGATCTGTCAAGTGATGAAGATCTTGCTGATGATGCTCTTGAGCAGCTGATAAAGAGCAAGGAAGAAGCAGAAATCATCAACAACTTGCCTCTCTTTGATGTGGCCATCATCCACAATTTCATTGATGAGTGGTTCGACACCCCAAATGTCAGCTTTGAAGATTTACAGCTTCCCATTGGCCTCAGTGTCGCCTTCAATGATGCCATTGCTTCTGAGCTGGCTCTCGCTCAGCGAATCTTTGAGCTCAAGAACAAGATTGATTATGAGAAGGCTCAATTCAAGAAGCATGTGGCCAAGCTAAGTGTTCAAGACGTCCGAAACTTCAAAGTCATGTTGCATGAGCTTAAAGAAGCTTTTCTGAAGAAGCACCAAGAAGCTCAAGGCTCTCGTGAGCGCATGAAGCGTTTGGCTGATAAGTGCGTGCTTGCCTACAATGAGGCTGAGAAGCGCAAGTCACTTGGCCGTCCTCGCATTGACCCCAGGATGGCTGCAAAGAAAAAGAAGAAGCTTTCTACTGACCAGCCTGCACCTTCAAGCCAAGAAGCCCCACGCATTATCTTCCCGAGCAGCATGACTGGCTCGAAGCCAAAGGTCACCACAACCGCTTATGAACAAAAGAAGACGAGGGCTGCCGAGGCTGAAGCCAGAAAGAGGAAGAACACCGAAGCCTCGGATGCCGCTCCCTCCAAGAAGAAGCGCAAGACCAAGAAGAGTCGGGCTGCTTCCACAGAGCCCCTTGTTGTTGAACCCATCTCAGTGGTTCGTCATGCATCTGCATCCCAAGAACTTCACATGACTGTTCATGAGCCTGCTTCCACAGAGGCTCCTGAAGCTGAAGATACACCAGCAGCTGAACCCACCGCTGCTGAAGACATTGGTCATGATGACAATGTTGAAGATGATGAAGTTCTTCCTCAAATCGAATATAATGTGGTATCATCGCCTATTCGTACGAACAGCGAAAACATCAGCATTGGTCGTCCTTTGACGCCAATTGCTCAGGATGCATCATGGGCTGATCACCCACAGCAACAAGACTCCCCCAGTACTCCCCAACAACAACAAACCACACCATCCGTACAAGTTGAAGAGGATGAGGACCTGCCCACTCCATCTCCAAAGGCGTCGCCTGTACTTCAAAGGCTTCGCAAAGGACCAAGGCCTCAAGTCCCTCTTCCGAGCGTTCCAGAAGGAGAAGTGCACCGTCAACCTGTTGCACGTCAAGTGTTCTCTGAAGCCACTCCAACTGTGAATGTCTCTGTGTCTGAAGCACAAGCTGCTGAAGACAATCCGGCTGCATCAGCCGATGAGGAATGTCAAGAAGAACGTGTCCAAACTCCCCCCATGCCTGAAGAAACAGTTCATGAAGTGAACGTGTCTGTGCCTGACCCTCCGGCTCCTCAAGTGGAGGTTGAAAATCCTAAAGCTGCCACAACCAACACAAGTGAAGCCAATGACGTTGTCATGGCTGAAGCTAATGTGGATCTTGAACCAACCAGTGTGCCTGAAGCTAATGAGGCCACTGCACCTGAAGCTAACGAGGCAACTACTCCTAAAGCACCTATTGTGCAGCCTGAAGCCTCAACTGCTGCCACTGCTCCTGTTCCGCCCCCAAGGCCCTATACAATCAAGCAAGCATACAACCATGGCGAGCTAATCACAGTAAGATGGCCCGTTCTGGTCCCTCTGCCTAGTGACTCTGGTCCTCAATTTGACTATCACATTGAGCATAGGCCTCAGGTCCAAAAGCCCAAGCCAAGACTGCCAAGGTTTCCTGGTATTGCCACCTCTGTCGAGTCTTTCAATGCAAATGGCTTCAAGAGCCACAACACATTCTTTGACAGCTCGAAGAACCCCTACACGAAGCCAAGAATATCATCAGGTCGGTTCTGGAGTCATCAGCAGCGAAGCTATTACTCCTGTGTTCTATATGATCAAGGGCGCATTTTCCCTCATATGCGCCTCGACACTGAAAGCCATTACTGGACTGCCCTGCTTAGAAGAAGCACTTGACTGCTTTCGTGATGTTGGGCTACTCAGTTTTGTCACAGATAAAGAACAATGGAATGAAGAGCTATTGCTTCAATTCTATGCTACTCTGCACATTCGCGGCTACAATAGAGATACGAAGACATGGGTTCTTGAGTGGATGACCGGAAATGTTAATCATGAAGCCAAAGCTATGGATACCATCGAGCTTACAGGGCTAGCCACTCCTGGAGAACTATATGAACCTGACTGTCTGCTACACCGCAATGCTGTAGAGAGTATCTTCCATAAGCCAGAACCCAATATGAGCCAGATGTTGAGCATGATGAAGCCCTTGCCATCTGACGCTGAATATCCAACAGCTTTCTTTGTTGAAGACCTTGAGTATCTGCCTCGCACCATATATCATATCATCAGGCGAACTCTATGGCCTGTCAAAGGACATTCATCAGCGGCCAAGCTTGAAGGAGTTATGAAGACTTTGGTCTTCTATATTCTCAATGGCATCAGCTTCAACACTCAAGAGTTCTTCATCAGGCAACTTGCTGCTTCCGGCTCTGACCTATTTGGTCTGAAGTTTTATGCTCCATGGGTCATGCGCCTCATCAAAAGACACTCATCTGTCAACTATCAGCCCTCTACTCGCAATCATATGATCTTTCTGCCAGAGGTTGATATGTCAGTTGAAGCTATATACTCTAACCCTGCCAAGAGGCCTCTTTGTATTCAGAATGCCGAGCACCAAAGCTTCACTCAGCCTATTGAAGGTGTTCAAGCAGCGACACGAATCTATCCTTTGGCTAGAAACACTCATCTGCCTCATCGAGCACCCACTGAAGCCACTGAAAGCACCATTGCACAAAGGCCTCGGAAGCGTTCTCGCGTTCTCAATGACCGAGAACTTCTTGTGGCCCTTCATCAGAAATAGGATAAGCATCATTTTTGGCTCAAGAGACAGATGCAAAGCCGCTTGGTGGATGTCAATCGCATTCGCAACCTTGCCACCAAGAATGCCTTTGTTGCTCATGAAACTTGCCGGCGATCACGGAAGAGTTTGACCCTGCTCAGTGCTGAAGCTGATCTTCAAGATGATGGCTTCAATGAAAGATTCCAGTTTGACTCCACTCCTCCATGGACTGCTGTCCTACGTCGTACTCCATCTCTTGAAGACTCTGAATATTCTTCCTCCGCGGCAACGGTAAATGCCAGAGTGATCGATGATGAAGATGATGCTACTTCACCACCTCCTACTACTGCGCGCATCGACACTGCACCAAGTTCATCTGCACCGCTACCCAACAACGACAACCCTGCTGCTTCACCTACTCATGTTGAAGAGTAGATGCTCTATGTCTTCAAACCTTTTTGGTCCTTACTGACAAAAGGGGGAGAAGCGTATGAGTTGATAGTCTTCAAGCGGGTTCATATGGGCGGTTGCATTATATTTTGCTGCGTGCTTACAACTCTTGCCTTTTGAAACATTTGGTTCTCTGAGTTGTAACACCTAAACTTGATGGTCGTCTGCTACTTATTTGCTTCACTGTGATGCGATGATAAATTCCGCATGTGCGATGATAACTTCTGCACTTAGATCATTCTACAGACGTCCATTTTTCATTATGCATGTCATTCTACTTGCTATATCAGTTCATGCATGATAAATTATCTTCATAAGTTGAAGTGGATCTCCACAAGTACAACCTGCCATGTGCATTTGCATTCCAAAAGCAAATTACTTACATGCACATCTTCAGGGGGAGCCCTTGCAACTTATGAAGACTATTTCCTATCCTTACAATTTCACATATTTATCCCCGTTGAAAACTTCAACCAGTTTGTCATCAATCACCAAAAAGGGGGAGATTGTAAGTGCATCTAGTGCCACCCCTAGTTGGTTTTGGAGTATTGACGACAAAGTTGGTTGAGGGACTAATGCGTTTGTGAGAATTGCAGGATAACGCAGGTAGTGTCCCTCATTAATTCGGTTTACCTACCGGAGATGACCCCTAAAAATGTATGAAGACATTGAAGACAATGGTGGTATGAGAAGATATTCATATTGAAGACTATGACATGAGAAGACATTGCGTGAAGACTATGGAGCGGGAAGACTGTGTGGATTTGTTGCTTCCTTTTCTTCTTTGTTGAGTCATAGGAACCACCGTATTGTTAAGTGGGGTCCAAGTGAACTAAGTCAGAGTGATTGAAGTGATGCTCAACTCAAATTCTATGTCTTCGAGCGAAGATAATGAGAGCAAACCTTATCCAGAGCTGGATGAGTCAGCTTTGCTTGTAGCCCAAGTAGCCGCGTGTGTTTGAAATCTGACCGTTGGAACACGTGTCAGTTCCTTAGTGACCCAGGGTCATTTTGGACAAATCAGGTCGGGTTGCCTAGTGGCTATAAATAGCCCACCCCCTACACCATAAATTGGTGGCTGCTCAGAGTTTGTACACGGCTTTTGTCGTTTGAGAGCAACCCACCTCGAAGCATTTGAGAGAGAGAAAAATCCTTGCGAGGACAAAGCCCAAACACCCAGAGCCAAAGAGTGTTAGGCATCACTGAAGTCTTTCTATCTGTGTGACCTGAAGACTTATTACACTTGAGGACTGTGTATCCTCCAGCCGGTTAGGCGTCGCGTTCTGAGCATCCAAGAGTCATTGTGGATTGCCGGGTGAACAAAGTCTGTGAAGGTTTGGAAGTCTACCTTGAAGACTTACCAGAGTGATTGGGCGAGGACTAAGTGTCCTTAGCTCAAGGGGAATAAGGTGAAGACACGGTCTTCTGAGTTGAATCTCAGCCTCCCTAACCAGACGTACAGTTGTCACAGCAACTGGAACTGGTCCAACAAATCCTGTGTCTTCAACAAGCAACTGGTTCTATCTCTTCCCTCCTTTACCTTGAGTTTGTCTTCGTGAAGTCATTGCTTATTTGTCTTATCTGATTGACTTCATTGCTTGACTACTATTGTTGATTGGCTTCATACTATCTTCCATCCTGATCCTTACTACTCAGCTGCTATTAGTCCTGTACTTTCACATCATTGCATACTTGACTATGGCTTGCTTATGGTAGTTTATCTTCCGCTGCATATCAACTAGGTTATTTCTGTTGTTTGTCTTCGAAACTTCCAAGTTTTGAAGACTTTCATAAAAATCGCCTATTCACCCCCCCTCTAGTTGATACTAGCACTTTCAACTATGTTTGCTTGTTGTTAAATGTTAGGCATGTTATAGTTAACACACCTTTTCACTTGTTTTGCTTTACTAGCGTGCTTAAACCTGCACACTGAAGCTATCTTTTGGAGATTATTTTGTCTGCCGTGGATAATTTTGGTTGATGTTTAGTCTGTTGTGCTTAACGTGCTTCTCGATGTCCCTACATAGGACAATTTTGGGAACGACTGCTGTTTTCCATCGAGGCTAGTTTCATCCCATGGCTTATATATGCTCACTGTTTAGGATATTGGTAGCTGGTACCATATAGGCCGGGGGCTGATAAGGGACTAATCGGTGAATCTGACTTTTAACTGAATATATCTGCAACCCATTTATCGTTAGGTTAACTAGGACCATATTTAATATATCTGAGGCTGCATAGCAACATGCACTGTACTTAATGTCTACATATGCAATCCTAGGCTACATAGCAACAAGGAAGAGTGTTACCTTAATGTTCTAATGATGTCTAGATACACATAGAAGAGCAGTAGCAGCAACAAAAACAACACAACCCTGTTTGGATACTCAACTTAGCTTAGAGGTTAGAGTTAGTTTCTAGCTCAGGATTAACCCTGAACTAACTCCATCCAAAGAGGTATTTGGATGACATGATTAGATACTTAGATTGACAATAAATGCACTAGGAGAACTAACTCTAATTAGCACCTCTTGGGTTGGATAGTTTTTTTTTGGGTGTGTTATAGATGCAACTAGCTCAAACTAGCCCTTATGTTTAGATATACTTTAGGGCTATTTGAGCCCGAACTAGCTCAAATTAACTCTAACCCATGGATACAACAGCAGTTAATCAGCCGATAATTTGTAAGAATGCAATAAGAACTCCTTCCGGCCCATAATATAAGATGTTAATTCATCTAATACATGAGTATATTGGATGTTATAAGATATTATACAAGAGTGTTGTACTACATTATTGTGCAACTGGTGCTTATCTTCTAATATTAACTTGGTGCTTTTAGGTACATATGTCATTGGTAAAGATCCGCGCATTGACCCTTTCTGCGTATGGGGAAACGAGATATCGATGAACCAACATCAAGTGAGGAAGCTGATAAAGATTGTTAGTAAAATGGGTCAAAAGATGGCAATTAAACTATTTGTTTACACTTCATCCAATACAACAGTGAATTGCAGGATGGCAAGTAAGAACTCTGTGGCCTTCTTTTTACTGTCCATAATGAGTTGTGTTAGATGACAATGTCTGAATCTTTTTTCCTTTGGAGTGGTTCCCAAAGCAGTTTACTAAAGATTACCTCTCAAACTACATGATTGGTGGGCATGCAAAGGTTAAAGTATTTCTACCAGAACACGATGATTATCTAGATGTTTCCATGAAAACCATGAAGGGTGGGCGGCCGACCATCACAAGTGGTTGGACTAGAGTCGTGCGTGCCTTCTGCATGGAGGAGGGCACAATATGGGCACTCCGCTTCACCTTGTTCAGCAGCCAGAATGTATTTCACCTCTTTCTTTATCGTCTTTAATAGTACAAGTATACAACTGTGGTTCATCATTCTTTATTTGGTTCTTATGTCATTCTTAATGTGTACCTATGAATCGAATAATTCATTGGTTGTCTGAACCTGATGGATACGAATAAAGCTATAACATACATTCAATTTCAATTTCAATTTGATATAGCAGCAATTAAATTACGGTGAAATTATGCTCTCCAGTTTGTTACGGCACACATGGTTGGTAAAATACAAACTTTTGCGATATACACCATAATCCGAGACGGTTCACAAAGAGGAAACATGTGCAAGCGTGCACACAGTTGCCTTTTGCAAAGCGTGCGCGATGTCAGACATTACCACAAACAGTGCTAACAAACTAACCATTTGCGATAGTTGCCTTATCATACACGATTCGCAACCATGAACTATTTCTGATGAAGTATGCATCGTAAATGTTGCACCACAGAATAGCGTGTGCGATAGTTGCCTTATCATACACGATTCGCAACCATGAACTATTTCTGATGAAGTATGCATCGTAAACGTTGCACCACAGAATAGCGTGTGCAATAGTTGTCGTGTACGACGATGTTACGATGGTCCGACGTTTCGTAATCCTATCTGACACTCATACAACGATTAGCTAATCTTCTTAATTAGTTATCGCATACGGTTTGTGAAAAGCGAATGTGTGTGATTGTATGCTTATCATACACGTTCTATAATAGTGAACCGTTTGTGATGGGCCGGGCATCGTAAACGTAGCACCACAGAATACCGACCATGATGGCAATGCGACTACAAATGAAAATGAGTACTGTAGGATCCCTATCCCCGACGGTTTCTGGGCCATGTGGGAAGGACCCCCTAATCGCCCATGCTCACTAGGTGACGGTTCCAAATGTCGTCGCGGAAAGGGGTTTTAAACCGTTTGTATAGCACCGACGCATACCAATGCGTCGAACGACATCCACTCATTTCTGCCTAGTTATAGACTACAGACGACGTAAATATTTTCTACGCATCCCATCAAAATCACAACCATAACTCACCAAGTTTCCCTAACTCACCCAGTACACTACCCCTTGACATTGTAATCCTCGATATTCTATATATATGAAGTAGTGCTTTTACCCACCCTAGGTTGAACCTGGGTAGATCACCCTTTATTTGTGTTATATAGACTTGATGATATCCTGACATGATGTCCCCTCCACTGCAAATCCACGTAATAACTCTAGGACTACTGCTAAGACCCAACGAAAATCCCTCGACAAATATCACAAGCTAAAGGGTACAAGTCGTAAAGGCCGTCATTGCCTCCACTCTGGTTTATCAACCTTTTTGTGGTGTTGACTATGGGATGATCCTGCTTATCCACGAATCATGAGAGGCATTATCAAGGGGCATGTAGTTAGTACTGATGACAGAAGAGTTATAGCCAATCTAAAAAAGCAAGTTATAACAAACGCTGTACCACGATTGGATGTTCGTCACGCTTCTAACCGGACAACGATAACATGTTTTGATAGGAGTTTAGGGACCAGATCTAAGTTGTAGCCAAAACACAACTTGTATGGTAATGAGTTCGGTGGTCACTACTCGACCCGTTACCTATAAGTCATCGTTTTGCATATCGATACCGTCTCTCAGCAAACAAAATCGGCAACTAAACTTTGTTTAAATGTATATATGGAATCCATCATCATGTATTGTTGAAGTATGTCTTTATACATATTTGCGAGTATATTTTTAATAAAATATGTAAAAATTTCTGTCAAATTCATGGTAAATTTTCAAAAACTAGATTCATATCTACAAAGCAACAACTTTACAAAGTCGAAGACTGCATGCACGCATGGTCTATTGGTAACAAGAGTTTGATAAGGGCTTATTCAATGCGGTCCATCAAAACACCCCTAAATGTTCGGACTGCATGGTCCGGTCACTTTTTGCCCTTCAATGTCGTGTATCAAACCTTCGTGGACCAGTTCGCATGTCCGACTTCTCACAAATCCGGACCAAATCTAGGGAGCTTCGGGGGAGTTCGGATAGTCCACTGGGCCCACTGTGGGAATATGTACTCACAACCCATGTGCCTTTTCAAGTCTGTCTGACCCACCGTGTTCTTTTTTTAGGGTTAATATTTAGCTAACATAGCTAGGAATATTATCCGAAATTACATTTAGGACGCAGTCCGGCGGGGAGGGGCAACCAAACCTTACAAAGTTATTCACCTACACCAACTTCTAACTTATACGCGACAATATTAGCAGAACAACGAATCCAAACAACTCTGAAATTCACAAAAGTTTTAAGCAACTCCTTGATCTCCTGTATTGTTTAGCATATGCACTACCGCCTTGTTATCCAGCTTCAAATGGACCCTCTCAACACCACACTCGACAACAACCTGTAGAGCAAGCCTGCATGCTAGGATCTCCACGCTTCGGGATCAACATGGTTCTGAAATAAATGACAAACACCGGTCAAAAAAGCCCTGTTGTGATCACACATCACCGCACCATCATCACTCTTCTCTCTGAACTTGGACACCACCCCATCCGAGTTGATTTTGACCCTGTTCCTGGAATTTAATTCTTTTGGATGATCGACTCCCTTACTGTTGTTCATGTCCGTGAAGGTATCTTCGTTGGAGATGCTCTAAAATGCTAGAAGACCTGACAAATTGAAAATTAGGGGACACAGAGAAAAGGAAACAGTAAAAGAAGAGAAAAGAAAAGGAAACATGAAAGACAACCAGATTGGAAATTGGAAACCAGTAACAACCTCCAACTCAGACACAGTCACCACCCTGTCCCCTCCCCTCCTCTTCCTCGGCCCTCGCTTCGTTCTCCGCGGGAGCCGGCGAGCCGCCGCCCCACTCTCTCTCTCTCCCCCCGTCCACCGCACGCCTCCGCCACGCCATTCCCATATGCTCTTCTCCGGCGAGGTAAAGAAACCATCTTTCTCACATTTCCCACCCCTCTCCTTTCTTGCTGGTGCCACCGTCCTAGTGGTTACTCAGCTAGATCTGCACGCATTTGGCGTTTCTTGGCCGCAGATCTTGAACGTGGATCCCCCTTTCCCCGGATCCAGAGTGGTCTGGATCCGGCTTTTCCGCGGTGCTGGTCGGATTTGGTGCGCTCCTCACTGTGGGAACGAAACACCACATGTTTTGTTTGCAGGATCGTATAGCGTGTGCGTTTGATCGTTTCTTGGTGTTAGTTTCTTCACGCAGGGGTTTGATCGTTTTTTGGTGTTAGTTTCTTCACGCATGCGTGGATTCACAGTCAGCCGATGCACATTTGTTCCACCAAGTTCCGTGGATTTGTATCTTGCGAGGACCGTCAAGTTAAATATCTCTGAAGTAAGCACCATGATTAGCAATCTTACACTACATTGTGCATTCTCGTGTGGGGTGCAGGGCAACAGAGCATGATTCTGTGGCAAGGTTGAATGGCGGTGAGTTAGGGATATACGAGACTGTGCGGAGCAGGGGTTATTAATAAATTGTGCCAGAGGCGACCCTTGGCCGAGATGGATGCCGTTGTTGATGTTGCCGATGCTATGGGCGCTGTGACTATAGAGAACGGGGCGAAGCTGGAGTTACCTGACGGTGTAGAGGAGCGCGGTGAAGAGCATGATGCGCAGGCCAACAGAGACCATTCAGGGGAGAGTGAGGTGATCAACCCGCACGAAGAGGCAGGTGGAGAAGCCACCTCACATCCAGAAGGGAGGAAGATCGGCCGTTCCAAGGTGATCTTGTGACAGTGATGTTTTGTGCCTGTCTGGTGACAATACTGTTCTGATTAGTGTTTTCTACATGATGTGCTTATAGGGAATTGCAAGTCATGGTTCTAAGGTTGCAAAGACAAGGAGCCCAAAGAGTGGAGATGAAGGTCTAGCAAGGAGAGGCACCCCTAGTTCCTCTCTTCGTAAGACACCCATTGCACGAGTATCGCATGCAGACTCAGGCACTGGCTCTTGTACCAATGGTGATCCGAGTGTCGATAAGAAAGTGAGTTCTCCGTTCTGCTTGATTTTATTATTCCTATGTTACCCGGAATTGGTTCCATATCCAAGCCAGCTAGGTCTCAAATACTTTGTTTGGTAATGGTAATCAGAAATCTGGAAAGATCGAGTCTCGTCCGTCTGCCAAGGAGACATCATTGCTCGAGGACGCAACGTATGCATATTTCTTTCCTGTTTCTGCGTTATTTCTTGTGTAATGTGGTCTTACTTCCTGTTTTGAGACAGAGCGGGTTTTACCCTATATTTGTATATATATCTAATTTTTAGTAATCAAGATAAGTTCCAACCGAAGTTATGGTGCCATTTAAAGATAAACCTTCGCTTGGTAGTTAGTGATTAGTTAAAAATAGGGAATTCTACCATGTTTCCATTTCTTGGATTACCTCAATGTGGTAAACACATGTATGCTCACCCTCAGACGGTCAGACATCTGTTCAATTGAAATAATACTTTTTTTTGACAGTAATTGAAATAATACTTATTTGATCTATTTCTCTACTATGTCACTGAAGCGACACCTTTTCATCTCGTCATTTATCGATCTGCCACAAACCTCAACAAGTGTGTCAGTATTGGAAGTTAACTTTAGTATTTCCAGCATTTGGATGTCATGTACTACCTCTGTTTCTAAATATAAGATGTTTTGGCAGTTTAAATTGAACTGCCAAAACGTCTTATATTTAGGAACAGAGGGTGTACTTCGTAAAGCCCTGCTCAATATCGGTCAGTTGAAGTATTGTGCTTCCTTCTCTCATTTTCAAGTTCAACTTAGGGCCGAGTCTGTGGACCATATTTGCATAATTGCATCCAAGGTCTTTGGGAATTTCTCTTACATTTAAGGCTCCATTCTTCCTTTTCCCCGTTAATATTATCTAGTTTTTTTGTATACTCGCAGAGTCACTTATGCTGTTATATTCACCCCCACAGATCCAGGGAGGGAAGTAAAGCTCAAAAGCAATCAGACCAGCATTCTTCCATCAGAAGAGATGAAGAAGATTTAAATAGTGAAAGTTCAAAAGCTCGAAGGGCTGGCAGCACTCCTGCCTATGGATTCAGTTTCAAGTGTGATGAGAGAGCTGAAAAAAGAAGAGAGGTAATTTCTGGTTTAATACCCTGTTTCCCTGATTTTATTTGGAGAAAAAAAATGCAGATTTGATTTAGCTATTTTGTTTACCCAATATATAGTTCTACTCGAAGCTCGAGGAGAAGATTCACGCAAGAGAGATGGAAATAAGCAATATGCAAGCGAAATCGAAGGTGACATTGTGTTATCTCTTGGAAATGTTATCCAACATTTCGAATCTTGCATCTCATATGTTACTTGCTGACATTTGTTGCCTTATTATTCACAGGAGACTGAAGAAGCTGAACTCAAAATGCTGAGAAAAAGCTTAAAGTTCAAGGCAACACCGATGCCAAGCTTCTCCCCACCACCGAAGGTTGAACTGAAAAAGGTAATCCTGCTTTGCTCCTCATTCCTTCTGAATCCCTGGCTTTTCAAGGGGTT
>NC_057810.1:284827942-284831959 GCF_018294505.1 Triticum aestivum | reverse complement strand
ACAAAAAAAAATCATTTGCATTTCATTGTATAGAACTTTCATCACTTAAAAACAGGACTTCAGGAAAACATTAAAAGGCTATGTTCAGAAGATATACTGAAAATGGAACTTTCCATGCGCTCAAAAAACAAGATTTAAAAGTATATTAAAAATGTTAATCATCAGAAAATTGTCTATGCCATGTGGATATTATAGCTGCATTTGGATGGAATGCTGTTGCAGGGCCTTTATATTCATAGAAAAATCTGTATTGGCAGTTAAGGTACATGCAAAACTGCAGGGCCTCGAGACAAGATCAATATTAGTACTCGGACCTGTCTGATCTAAAATTTAAAATTCAGTGTATGACAGAAAATAATCTTTCACCTTGCAGCATTCTAGTCTATTCAATGGCAACCTACCAATTGTAGAGTTGAAGCATAAAGATGGGATAAAATCACACTTCTCTATTTTGATAGTCATCATTTAAAGCGACTATGAACCAATTGTATGCTACCATGGTGCTGAATTATCTGAACCAGTCCAGAAACAAACAGCACTTGCTCCTCTTAACATCCTGCACTATGAGCATTAGCTAAACACGTGTTGCCGCATTCTAAACATCGGACAATATCACAGTACTTATTACCTTGTCGTGTTATTTCTTATTTGTTGTAGATTCCTCCCACTAGAGCTAAATCACCAAAGCTTGGCCGTTCCAAGAACAAATCTGGGCTAGAGGCTGAAGAAAGTACCACCCCAGGCCATCCTATCCGTATGAGCCTTGATGAGAAGGCTATTCAAAATGGTGCGAAGAAAGTAACCCCATCAAACTCGGTGAAGAAGCCCCAGAGGAAGTCACTCCCCAAGTTGCCATCAGAGGCAAGCGGCCCACTTGAGGCCACACAGCCAAAAAGCACGGAGGACCTAAACGCAGATAATCATCAGGAGTCAGGGTCGCCAGCAAAGCAGCTTCAGGAAACCGAGCCGATCGCCAGCAACGCCCAGGAGCCGATCCGAGCTAAAGTTACCCCGGACGACCAAGAACTCGACGAACAGGCATCCGTGTAGCAACGACCATGGTGACCAAATCCTTCGATTTTGTGATGGCGGGTGTGCATGCCTCTGGCTTTGTCGCGTATTGTGCCATATTTCGATAGTGTATCTAGCGGCCTGTGTTCTGTAAACCAACGCTTGTCTCGTCTAGCATCTGTGTTGCTTCTGTTCATAATCGTAAGCGAGGCTCCAGTATCGTGTGCAACTGCAAATAGTTGTCCTATTTTCTACTGCTGCTGCTATTGGTCCAGATGAACTTTGTCTCCCTGCTTTGATTTATAATTTTGTGATGTACGTGCTGCATTGCAATGGGAGCAGCAAAAGGGACGGTGTAAACACTGATGAAAGTGTTGTTTTATAATTTCGTGAATACGTGCTTGGGTCCTCTTCTCGTTTGAATGGACAAGAAAAAGGCGTTAACTTCATTCAGCTCAAGTGCAAGTTACTGCGTGGTTTACAAAGCCCTGCTTGCAGGGAATGTTCAGATCTGCGAAGAAAGTTACTGAGTGGAGGAGCTCCCATTCCCCAAGGGATGCACTCAGCATGGAGGTCCTGGAAGCCGCAGTGCCAGCGTGAGAAAGGTTGTCCTGTTGAAAATGGAGCTTGGCTGAAAGATCTTCCCCCCTTACGACCGGGCCCCTCAAACGCTCCCTCTACGACTGGCTCTCCTCATGTCCAGCCTAAATCTGGAACAGATATGGGAGGCCCCGGCTCGTCTGCCATGTTAGATTCGGCCCACAATGACCCACCGCGACCTCACATGTATTTGTTCTCATCCGTATCTCGACCAAAACCTAGTCACTTCATTCCACTATACTCCTCCCCCAAGCTTTGTTTCGGCGATCTTCGGCCTTCTCCGGCATGACTGGCATCGGATCCAACTTTCAGACCTCATTTTCTGTGGACCGAGGCCTCGTCCCATGCGGGCTCGAGGAGGAGATGACCGTTCGCATGGCTCTCCACCACTCATGGGAGGAGTTCGCCCGATCACGGTCACACTCAATACGGTGGGAATCCATCGCGTCTGTGCAAATGGCGCTTGGATCCGGCGGGAGGCGCGTGACCGCTGCCTCGTCGGACGCGGTGCAGTCCGTCTGGCACCCCAACGTTGGGGCGGTGACGTAACCCCTCTGATGGCACCTCTTCTTGGCGGCGGGCTCCGAGTCAGAGGTAATCTGCGGCACGCATGGTCCCGACCCATCTTGTGTTATGGTGCGGGGTGCTCACTGTGCTAGGCAGAGGGCGTAGGAGGCGATTGTAGCCCTTGCGGCCGAGGTCGCGGAGGTGGAGTCGCCCGCCGCCATGGAGCTGCTACGGATGACCAGCACCCCTAGCGCCGCAACCAAGTCGTGGTGGTGTCGGGATCCGGCCACAGGTGTTCCATAATCGATCTCACCTCGACCGGCGACATCGAAGCCACGGGCTCTGACGTGGAGGAGTAGGGCATGGGAGACAACGGCGCCTCATGTCTCATGTGGGCCAGTTCATGTCCCATGTCCTACTCTTTCTCGCCGGCGACCGGACCTTCACTTTGCGGGTCTCCCGGCTACCAAACATGGCTAGGGAAGGGAACAACAAGGACGAACACCGACATTGATTAGCAGGTTTTATGCTGCATCTAATTGTACGGATTTGAGGATTTGCTAATGAGGTATCTGGTTGTGAAAGAGGACATTTGAGGGTTCACTAGTCGCTATTCGCAGATGTGTCCGAGGGCGTCTGTGGACGTTTAGGGAGCCTGCTTTGCTAAGTCCGACTGTAATGCTCTTACTGCTCATATCGGATGTCTTTTTTTTACAGTTGGCCATACCAGATGTTAATGCAAAGGATTTTTTTTTCTTTTTGTAGAAATGGAGGGTTTTTTCTAGTGAACACTTATATGCCATGCACGTACCCACCGTCGCATGCTTACAACACGCATGAAACCATTTCGGGCTAGCTTCGCCTGCCAGCCGCCAAATGTCACCTGATCTCTCTATCCAGGATGACGTTCTCCACGAACAAATCTAATAAAGCATAATCATAGACTTGCCATGTCATTAAAATCCTATTTTGAGGAGTGAGAAGAGAGGAGAGGGAGTGGAGCGGGCTCTTATTCTACACCCTGACTATAACACATGGATCGAGAAAAACTAATATGCATCTAGCTTTTTTTCAATCGTATACATTGCTCATATAAATACTAAATGCTTATATACCAGTGAGGGTGACTCCTTGATGTGGCAATATGAGGCCAAGGGGGATCCCTTGTATCTGGTCTATTATTACTCCACCTAGGGTTCATGTCTTCTTGTGCTTACTACCCATAACAAGTTAATGACCAAAGATGTAACGCCCCGAGTCTGATGCGTCAGGTGTCTTCCATTTATTCGCCGTCGTTGCCATGTCATCTGCTTGCGTGTTGCATTTTGCCATGTCATCATGTGCATTTCATCTGCATGTTTTTCAAAATATGCATCCGTTCGGGTTCCCTCGGTTCTCTCCGTTGTCCGTTCTGAGCCCAACCACACTCGCACGCGCTCGTGGCACCTCCCCGATCTTGTTTTGTGAGCCGCCAAAAAACGTTCTCGGAATGGGCCGAGATTTGCCGAGGGGCCTTGGTATATCACCGGTAGACCACCCGTCAAATTCCATTCCATTTGGAGGTCGTTTGATGCCCCAATGGTTAACCGAGTTAACCGAAACCCCCTTTTCCCTTGCAGCCCAACACCCCTTCTCACAGCTCGCTAGCCCATCTTACTCCCCTCCATGCTCTCCGCCGTTCGATCATGATTGTGTGGGCTAAAACCACACCTCATTTGGACACTCCTAGCTCCATATGCCTATATAAACACACACTTCAACGAAATTCGCGGATGAATCCCCCTAACCCTAGCTCCTTCCTTCTCCCGCCGCCGGACATGTCCATCCCGTCGCCGGACATGTCCGCCACCGCCCCGCAGCGAATCACGGCGCGCCATGTGTCCCCGCCGGCCTCCTCTC
>NC_057810.1:284818572-284827474 GCF_018294505.1 Triticum aestivum | reverse complement strand
CGGTGCCGCCTCCCTTGTCAGAGCCGTAGCCCCCGCCACGCCTCGGCCGCCGTCCTGCAGCGCCGCCTCGCGTCATGCGCCCCTTGCCGCCGGCCCCCGCGAAGCTCGTCGGAGCTCGCCGGCCGTCGCCCGCCGACCTCCACCTTGATCTGGGCTGGCGAAGCCCAGACCCGCCGCCCCGCGACCCCGCCGGGCCTCCTCCGCCGCCGGGGACTCGCCGGAGTCTCCCCGGTCGCCGGAGTCCCGCATTCCGCCACCTGCCTCGTCCCCGATCGGGAAGAGCCCGATCCGGCCGCCTCCTCGTGTGTTGACCGCGTCGTGGGCCGGCCCAGCTCCAGATCCGGCCCAGTTGGCCCAATGTGAGACGCCCTGTTCTTTTCCCAAGTCCCTGAAAATCCATAATATGTGTGCATCTTTGAGTGGCTCTATCTGTGTGCATATAGCTCCGTTTTGCGCATATAATATGTAGAAATGTTCATCTCAGAGTGCTCTTCATGATGGTCTAGTTTGCATTCATGTTCCTGTACATATTGATGCCTAAACCTTCGTTGCAAAACTGCTATGTGATATGAACTGCTGGAATCTGCTGATTGTTAACATCATTTGTGCATCTTGTGAGTGCTACAACTTTGTCCCCGTTGATGCTATGATGATGATTTTGACATGCACAGGTTCTGCTCTTCATGCTCTACATGTTGGTGTGATTTGCATTCATATTAGGGTGCATCTTGATATATTAATCCCTGTTGCAAAAGTGCATGTTGCTGTTAACTGCTGTAACTTGCTGATTTGTCATTTTTGTTGCATTTTGTGTGTGCATCCTATGAGCATAATGTCTACATGTTTTAAGAGAATATTTATTCTATATTTACAGGGGTTCAATCCATGTATTCTTATATGCCCTTTAGTGAGTGGATCAAGCTTGTGAAGTGGGCTACTTGTTGTTAATGTTCTGTCAATGCTGATTCTGTCATATCATATTGCCATGTTTGCTTGATGCTACCAATTAATCCATGCATATTATAAAGATGCTTAGTTGACATGTTTTGTTGTCCTTGTTATGCTATATCATTCCATTCCTTTGGATGCCTAATATATGTTCTATAGCATATGTTTGCATTGCCATGAACATGCTTATATAATGTTCCAGATTTCTGTTAACTTCATAATGCCTTGTTGTGAGCTTATTATTGAGTGATACATGCATATTCTGGAGATGCTCCAATTACATGTTTTAAAGAATGCTATGAGTAATTTGTTCACATGCCATGTTTGCTAATTTTGGATGTCATATGCCTCTGTTTCATGCTTATAAACATGCTATCATAATGTTGCTGTTTTACACTTGCTGAAACTGTTTCAACATTCAATCTTGTCATATTGGTTACCACTAATCCATGAGCCTTATGCATATGATGCCATGATGTTATTTGCTCTTTGTTATGTGTACTTTGATGCCATGCTCTTGGTTGCTATGTTTACTTGCTGTAGCTTGTCTCTTTCTTACTCTCAAGTTACCATCATATTAACTCTACTCATGTATATGCTCCTGTGTTATAAAGTTGCATTTTGCATTGATCATATTGGTTTAACCTTGAAGCCTATGAACTTGAACCTTACTGATATTTGAAGTATGTTATCTGCACATGAAGTGAATGTCAATTTTATGCTCATATGATGCCTATAGCATGTTGTTTTGATGTTTGTAAAGTGCCTACTTGCTGTTTTAGACAGATTGTTGTTATATCTTATATGGAGTGTATTGTTGCACCGTTGCTCCGTTTTGAGCATGCTCTATATGAAAATTGATTAGAATTGCATGTAAATGCATCATGTCATGTTGAATCCTTGTTTTGAGAGTGTTTGCTTGATGTTTGAATGCATTTTGCATCAATGCCATGTTTAACTTGTTTTGCTCATATCTTCTAGGCCGTAGCTCCGAACTAAATGAACTTTATATGTAAATTGACTAGAATTTCGTGTAGATCATCTTGGTGCATCTTAACTTGCTGTTTAACAACTTGAACATAAGGTTTATTCAGTTCTGGAACAATTTCGAAATTTGCATATGAGGACTTACTAGATTTGTTATGTGTTGTTTCCGGCCTCATTTAAACTTGCTTGATGTGTTGTTCTTGTATGCATCATCTCTTGCCATGAGTAGCATCATATAGCCTTGTCATGCATCATACTTGTTTGAGCATCATGTCATGTTTATATGTTGTGTGTTTACTATATTGTTTGCTTCTTTCCGGTTGTGCTTCTTCTTGATAGTTCATATTTTGTTGCGATCGTGAGGATTCGTTCGTCTACGCTTGGTTCATCTTCGCCCGTTCATCTTCTTCATGGACTCGTTCTTCTTCCTAGCGGGATTTCAGGCAAGATGACCGTTACCCTGGATCTCACTACTATCATTGCTATGCTAGTTGCTTCGTTCTATCGCTATGCTGCGCTACCCATCACTTGTTTATCAAGCCTCCCAAATTGCAGGTGAAGTTGCTTGGCTATGCTTCTTCTTCATGAACCTCTAACCTTTTCACCCTTCCTAGCAAACCGTTGCTTGGCTATGTTACTGCTTTGCTCAGCGCCTCTTATAGTGTTGTTAGTTGCAGGTGAAGTTGAAGATTGCTCCACGATGGACAGGATTATGTTGGGATATCACAATATCTCTTATTTAATTAATGCATCTATATACTTGGTAAAGGGTGGAAGGCTCGGCCTTATGCCTGGTGTTTTCTTCCACTCTTGCCGCCCTAGTTTCCGTCATACCGGTGTTATGTTCCTTGATTTTCCGTTCCTTACGCGGCCGGGTGTATGGGAACCCCTTGACAGTTCGCTTTGAATAAAACTCCTCCAGCAAGGCCCAACTTTGGTTTTACATTTTCCTAACAACCTATAACCCTTCCCTTGGGAGTAATTAACCTGAGGGTCATCTTTATTTTAAACCCCCCCTGGCCAGTGCTTCTCTAAGTGTTGGTCCGAACCAAGCAGCCTATGGGGCCACCTAGGGGAAACTCGAGGGTTGGTTTTACTCGTAGCTTGACTCATCCAGTGTGTCTTGAGAACGAGATATGTGCAGCTCCTATCGGGATTTGTCGGCACATTCGGGCGGTCTTGCTGGTCTTGTTTTACCATTGTCGAAATGTCTTGTAACCGGGATTCCGAGACTGATCGGGTCTTTTCGGGAGAAGGAATATGCTTCGTTGGTCGTGAGAGCTTATAATGGGCTAAGGTGGGACACCCCTGCAGGGTTTAAACTTTCAAAAGCCGTGCCCATGGTTATGTGGCAGATGGGAGTTTTTAATATCCGGTTGTAGAGAACTTGACACCAGATTCAAATTAAAACGCATCAACCGCGTGTGTAGCCATGATGGTCTCTTTTCGGCGGAGTCCGGGAAGTGAACACAGTTTGGGTTATGTATGAACGTATGTAGTTTCAGGATCACTTCTTGATCACTTCTAGCTTCTTGACCATTGCGTTGTTTCTCTTCTCGCTCTTATTTGCGTATGTTAGCCACCATATATGCTTTGTCGTTGCTGCAACCTCACCACTATCCATTCCTTACCCTTTAAGCTTTGCTAGTCTTGATACCCATGGTAATGGGATTGCTGAGTCCTCGTGGCTCACAGATTACTACAACAACAGTTGCAGGTATAGGTTTTGCGATGATCATGACGCGAGAGCGATGTTATTTGTTTTGAAGTTCTTCTTCTGCTTCTTCTTTGATCAGGGGATAGGTTCCAGGTCGGCAGCCTGGGCTAGCAGGGTTTGAGTTTCTGTTTGTGTTTCATCCGTAGTCGGGCGTTGTTCTTATGTATGATGATGTTGTATTTGTGTGGCATTGTAGGCCTCTTATATGTATCCCCAACTATTATGTAATGGTACGATGTAATGATATCCACCTTGCTAAAGCGTCTCCAATATGCGCTTCTATCCTTGGTGGGACCTTCGAGTTTCGTTAGGATAGGGTCGCATATTGGGCGTGACAAAAGACAACCTGGCTAAGAGACGAATTACAAAAGTTCCTGAATGTGTTTTTTTGTAATGAACCTGAACGCATCGATCACTTGTTCTTTGGTTATGTGGTGGCTAAGTAGGTGTGGAGATCAATCTCTGATTTCATCACCTGTGAATTAGGAACTGTTTTTTTCTCTATTGCCAAATTGTATCCTGCTAACAATAGATGATGTCTACTACACAACTTGTTCTTGTAGACTCGTCTTGGGCCTCCAACCGCAGAGTTTTGTAGGACAGTAGCAAATTCCCCTCAAGTGGATGACCTAAGGTTTATCAATCCATGGGAGGTGTAGGATGAAGATGGTCTCTCTCAAATAACCCTGCAATCAAATAATAAAAAGTTTGTTGTGTCTCCAACACACCAAATACAATGGCAAATTGTATAGGTGCACTAGTTGGGCGAAGAGATGGTGATACAAGTGTAGTAATGATAGTAGATATTGATTTTTGTAATAGGAACAATAAAAAACAACAAGGTAGCAATTGATAAAACAAAGAACAAACGGTATTGCAATGCTTGAAAATGAGGCCTAGGGTTTGTACTTTCGCTAGTGCAATCTCTCAACAATGCTAATATAATTGGATCATATAACCATCCCTCAATGTACGATGAAGAACCACTCCAAAGTTCTTATCTAGAGGAGAACATAAGAAGAAATTGTTTGTAGGGTACGAAACCACCTTAAAGCTATTCTTTTTATCAATCTATCCTAGAGTTCGTACTAAAATAGCACCAACCTATTCTTTCCGATCAATCGATCAAAGAGTTCGTACTAAAATAACACCATATAATACACATCAACCAACTCTAATGTCACCTAGATACTCCAATGTCACCGCGAGTATCCGTGAGTTGATTATATGATATGCATCAAACAATTTCAGATTCATAATACTCAATCCAACACAAAGAACCTCAAAGAGTGCCCCAAGATTTCTACCAGAGAAACAAAGATAAGAACGTGCATCAACCCTATGCATAGATTACCCCAATATCACCTCAGGAATCCGCGAGTTGAGTGCCAAAACATATATCAAGTGAATCAATATGATACCACATTGTCACCACGGGTATTCATAGCAAGATATACGTCAAGTGCTCTCAAATCCATAAAAGTATTCAATCCGACAAAATGAAATCTCAAAGGGAAAACTCAATTCATCACAACAAGATAGAGAGGGAGAAACACCATATGATCCAACTATATTAACAAAGCCCGCGATACATCAAGATCGTGCCATCTCAAGAACACGATAGAGAGAGAGAGAGATTAAACACATAGCTACAGGTACAAACCTTCAGCCCTGAGGGTGGACTACTCCCTCCTCATCATGGTGGCCGCCGAGATGATGAAGATGGCCACCGGTGATGATTTCCCCCTCCGGCGGAGTGCCGGAGCAGGATTTAGATTGGGTTTTCGTGGCTACAGAGGCTTGTGGCATCAGAACTTCTGATCTATCGACTCCCCTAGGGTTTTTGGAATATTTGGTAATTTATAGGGCGAAGAGGCGATGCGGGAGGCCATCGAGGTGGGCACAACCCACCAGGACACGCACGGGCCTCCAGGCGTGCCCAGGTGGGTTGTGCCCCCCACGAGGCTGTTGGGGAATGTTGCATGGAAAACAAAAAATTTCTACGCACATGCAAGATATATCCATGGAGATGCATAGCAACGAGAGGGGGAGAGTGTGTCTATGTACGCTCATAGACCGTAAGCGGAAGCGTTTGACAAGGCGGTTGATGTAGTCGAACTTTCTTCGCGATCCAACTGATAGAGTACCGAACGTACGACACCTCCGCGTTCAGCACACGTTCAACTTGGTGACGTCCTCCGACTTCTTGATCCAGCAAGACGGCGAGGTAGTTCATGAGTTCCGACAGCACGACGGCGTGGTGACAGTGATGGTGAAGCTATCTCCGCAGGGCTTCACCTAAGCACTATGAAAATATGACCGGGGGTGTAAACGGTGGAGGGGGGAGCCACACAAGGCTAAGACAATGTTCTGCTTGTGCTAGGCGCCCCCCTCCCACATATATATATATAGGTGGGGGGAGGAGGGAGCAGCCAGGAGGGCGCCCTAAGTAGGCCGAATCCTACTTGGGGTCCCTTCCCAAGTGGTGCCCCCTTCCATGTATAGGTGCGGGAGGAAGGCACGGGAGGGAGGCGCCCCCCTTTTCCTTTCTCCCATGAGAAGGGGAAGGTAGGAGGGGCTAGCCCTCCCTCCTTTCCTTCCCTAGGGATGGCCGGCCAGGGAGAGGGGTGCATAGCCCCCTGTGGGCTGGTCTATCCCTCCTTTGGTCCATTAGGCCCATATACCTACCGGGGGGGGTGTCTCGAACCCCTTCCGGTGACCCGGTGACTACCTGATGCATCCCAAAACTCTTCCGGTGTTTGAATACCATCGTCCTATATATAAATCTTTACCTCTCAACCATTTCAAGACTCCTCGTCATGTACGTGATCTCATCCGGGACTTCGAACAACATTCAGTCACCAAATCATATAACTCATATAACACTATGTCATCAACGGATGTTAAGCGTGCGGACCCTACGGGTTCAAGAACTATGTAGACATGACCGAGACATCTCTCTGGTCAATAACCAATAATGGAACCTAGATGCCCATATTGGCTCCTACATATTCTACGAAGATCTTTTATCGGTTGAACCGTTATGACAACATACGTAATTCCCTTTGTCCATCGGTATGTTACTTGCCTGAGATTTGATCGTTGGTATCTTCATACCTAGTTCAATCTCGTTACTAGCAAGTCTCTTTAATTGTTCTGTAATACATCATATTGTAACTAACTCCTTAGTCATTTGCTTGCAAGCTTATGATGTGTATTAACGAGAGGGCCCAGAGATACCTCTCCGATACTCGGAATGACAAATCCCAATCTCGATCTATGCCAACTCAACAAACACCTTCGGAGATACCTATAGAGCATCTTTATGATCACCCAGTTACGTTGTGATGTTTGATAGAACACAAGGTATTCCTTCGGTATCCGGGAGTTGCATAATCTCATAATCGAAGGAATATGTATTTGACATGAAGAAAGCAAAAGCAATAAACTGAACGATCAATATGCTAAGCTAACAGACGGGTCTTGTCCATCACATCATTCTCCTAATGATGTGACCCTGTTATCAAATGATGACTCATGTCTATGGTTAGGAAACCTTAACCATCTTTGATCAACGAGCTAGTCTAGTAGAGGCTCACTAGGGACACGGTATTTGTTTATGTATCCACACATGTATTTAAGTTTCTGGTCAATACAATTCTAGTATGAATAATAAACCATTATCATGATTTAGAAAATATAATATTAAACATTTTATTATTGCCTCTAAGGCATATTTCCATCAGTCTCCCACTTGCACTAGAGTCAATAATCTAGTTCACATCGTCATGTGATTAACACCCATAGTTCACATCGCCATGTAACCAACACCCAAAGAGTTTACTAGAGTCAATAATCTAGTTCACATTGCCATGTGATTAACACCCAAAGAGTACTAAGGTGTGATTGTGAGAGAAGTTTAGTCAATGGGCCTGTCACATTCAGATCCGTATGTATTTTGCAAATTTCTATGTCTACAATGCTCTGCATGGAGGTACTCTAGCTAATTGCTCCCACTTTCAATATGCATCCAGATTGAGACTTACAGTCATCTGGATTGGTGTCAAAGCTTGCATCGGCGTAACCCTTTACGACGAACTCTCTATCACCTCCATAACCGAGAAACATTTCCTTAGTCCTAGGGATAATTTTGACTGTTGTCAAATGATCTACTCCTGGATCACCATTGTACCCCCTTGCCAAACTCATGGCAAGGTACACAATAGGTCTGCTACACAACATGGCATACTCTATAGAACCTATGGCTGAAACATAGGGAATGACTTTCATTCTCTCTCTGTCTTCTACCGTGGTCGGGTTTTGAGTCTTACTCAACTTCACACCTTACAATATAGGCTAGAACTCGTTCTTTGACTGATCCATTTTGAACTCCTTCAAAATCTTGTCAAGGTATGTACTCATTGAAAATCTTCTCAACCGTCTTGATCTATCTCTATAGATCTTGATGCCTAATATGTAAGCAGCTTCACCGAGGTCTTTCATTGAAAAATTCTTATTCAAGTATCCTTTTATGCTATCTATCGGTGGAAAACGACACCTATGGGATCACAAGAATCCCTACTATGGTTGCGGGGCGCGGGGTCATGAGAAGAGCGGAATCAACAGTCAGCACAAGCACTCGGGTCGTTCATCCAGGTTCGGGCCGCAAGGATGCATAATACCCTAGTCCTGCTTTGATGTGTATATCTGTGTTCTTGGAGTTCTTGAGCTAGCTACAATGGGTGTAACTTGTCCAAGGGCCCGAATCCTCCTCCTAGATGCCTTGGGCCTCCTTCTATAGTCAAGGGGATCGCCACAATGGCACACAAGAGGTGGCATCTGTGTACAATGGCCAAGCTTATCGCTTGCCATTACGGGACAAGATGCATTTAATGCGCTTCTTAGGTGTCCCCCTCACTTTACCGCCACTTCGTCCTGCCTCGACACGCGCCCGGGCCAGCGAGGCGGTCAATGCCATGTAGGCTGGCAGGCTGCTGAGGTGGCGCGGTGGTAGGGCCTTCATTAAGATTTGCATGCCACCACGTAGGCATGTGCAGAGTTGGCCAAGTAGCCTCATGTCGACACGCAGGCGCCTGCCTAGCTGGTGGGCTGGCAGCTGCATGAGTGCGGTGGTGGAGACTTGGCAGGCGCGGGCCTGGCTGTGGCCCCGTGGATGTCCTCGGCAAGGGCCTTGCCGGGGCCCCGGCAAGGGTCTTGCCGTGGCGTTGCGGTCGTCCCCGGCAAGGATCT
>NC_057810.1:284669389-284818328 GCF_018294505.1 Triticum aestivum | reverse complement strand
GATCTTGCCGAGGGGGGGGGGGTCTTGTGGGTTTCCTCGGCAAGGATCTCGCTGAGGTTCATCGTCTTCTAACCCCCTTATGATTTGGAGTGTTTCTTGTCTTCACAAAGATCTACATGCCATCATGGAGGCGCCTCCCGAGCCTTGGTCCCAACGTGGTTGGTGGTGTTGGAAAAACTGGGGCTGAAGGGGCTGGCATCGGGTAAGCTGCCCCGGCAAGGTTCTTGCCATGGCTGCGAAGGCTGCCCCGGCAAGGGTCTTGCCGGGTGAGTCTACCTCACCCTATTGCTCTCTGTGTCCCTGTCTTGGCATTGCTTTGACCATCTTGCGGCTTTGATTTCCTGTCTCTGCCCTGCTTAAGTGTGGCCGTGGGTGCAGCTCTGACTGCCTGTGCACAAATAAGGGGTACAAAGGAGTGCCCCTACTTTAGTACACCGACACTATCCAAAAATTCTATATCATTTCCAATCAGTAATATGTCATCCACATATAATATCAGAAATGTTACAACACTCCCACTCACTTTCTTGTAAATACAAGCTTCACCACAAGTCTGTATAAAACCATATGCTTTGATCACCTCATCAAAGCGTATATTCCAACTTCGAGATGCTTGCGCCCGTCCATAGATGGATCGCTGGAGCTTGCACACTTTGTTAGTGATGACCCACAAGTATAGGGGATCTATCGTAGTCCTTTCGATAAGTAAGAGTGTCGAACCCAACGAGGAGCAGAAGGAAATGACAAGCGGTTTTCAGTAAGGTATTCTCTGCAAGCACTGAAATTGTAGGTAAGAGATAGTTTTGTGATAAGATAATTTGTAATGGGTAACCAGCAATGAAAGTAAATAAAGTGCAGCAAGGTGGCCCGATCCTTTTTGTAGCAAAGGACAAGACTGGACAATTTCTTATAATGAGAAAAGGGCTCCCGAGGACACACGGGAATTATCGTCAAGCTAGTTTTCATCACGCTCATATGATTCGCGTTCGGTACTTTGATAATTTGATATGTGGGTGGACCGGTGCTTGGGTACTGCCTTTTCTTGGACAAGCATCCCACTTATGATTAACCCCTATTGCAAGCATTCGCCACTACAAAAGAATTATTAAGGTAAACCTAACCATAGCATGAAACTAGTGGATCCAAATCAGCCCCTTACGAAGCAACACATAAACTAGGGTTTAAGCTTCTGTCACTCTAGCAACCCATCATCTACTTATTACTTCCCAATGCCTTCCTATAGGCCCAAATAATGGTGAAATGTCATGTAGTCGACGTTCACATAACACCACTAGAGGAGAGACAACATACATCTCATCAAAATATCGAACGAATACCAAATTCACATGACTACTAATAGCAAAACTTCACCCATGTCCTCAGGAACAAACGTAACTACTCACAAATCATATTCATGTTCATGATCAGAGGAGTATTAATATGCAATAAGGATCTGAACATATGATCTTCCACCAAGTAAACCAATTAGCATCAACTACAAGGAGTAATCAACACTACTAGCAACCCACAAGTACCAATTTGTGGTTTTGATACAAGATTGGATACAAGAGATGAACTAGGGTTTTGAGAGGAGATGGTGCTGGTGAAGATGTTGATGGAGATTGACCCCCTCTCTATGAGAGGATCGTTGGTGATGACGATGGTGATGATTTCCCCCTCCCAGAGGGAAGTTTCCCCGGCAGAACAGCTCCGTCGAAGCCCTAGATTGGTTCCGCCTCGTGGCGGCGGAGTTTTGTCCCGTAAGCTTGCTTATGATTTTCTCTAGGGTAAAAGCCTTCATATAGCAGAAGATGGGCACCGGAGGGCCAACAGGGGGCGCGCCTAGTAGGGGGGGGGGGGCGCCCCCACCCTCCTAGCCAGGGTGTGGGCCCCCTCTTGTATTTTCTTCGCTCAATAATTCTTATTAATTCCAAAAATGACTTCCGTGGAGTTTCAGGATTTTTGGAGCTGTGCAGAATAGGTTTCCAATATTTGCTCCTTTTCCAGCCAGAATTCCAGCTGCCGGCATTCACCCTCTTCATGATAAACCTTGTAAAATAAGAGAGAATAGCCATAATTATTGTGACATAACGTGTAATAATAGCCCATAATGCAATAAATATCGATATAAAAGCATGATGCAAAATGGACGTACCAACTCCCCCAAGCTTAGACCTCGCTTGTCCTCAAGCGGAAGCTGATATCGAGAAATATGTCCACATGTTTAGAGATAGAGGTGTCGATAAAAATAAAATACGGACATGAGGGCATCATGATCATTCTTATAACAACAACATATATGGATTTTGTCATATGATTGCTTACGCTCAAGTAACAATCTATTCACAATGTCAAGTATGGTTCAGAAACTTCATTGAGAACTAGCAAACTATAATCTCAGTCATTGAAGCAATTGCAATTTATCATAACATCAGAAAGAGTCAAGAATAGAGCTTTTCAGCAAGTCCACATACTCAACTATCATATAGTCTTCTACAATTGCTAACACTCACGCAATACTTATGGTTATGAAGTTTTAATCGGACACTGAGAAAGATAGGGGCTTATTGTGTTGCCTTCCAACGTATTCACCTTTGGGTGGTGTCAACAATAATAGTTCATGCTAACTTACATCCAATTGGATATATGTATCAGGATCGTTCCAACACGAGGTGCTTGCCAAAGGATAAAATGAAAAAGGGAAAGGTGAAGATCACCTTGACTCTTGCAAAATGTAAAACACAAAAAGTAAAAGATAGGCCCTTCGCAGAGGGAAGCAGAGGTTGTCATGTGCTTTTAGGGTTGGATGCACAAAATCTTAATGCAAAAGAACGTCACTTTATATTGCCACTTGTGATATGAACCTTTATTATGCAGTCCGTCACTTTTATTACTTCCATATCACACGATCATATAAAGCTTATTTTCTCCGCATTAATAAGTCATACATATTTAGAGAGCAATTTTTATTGCTTGCAACATGACAACTTACTTGAAGGATCTTACTCAATCCATAGGTAGGTATGGTGAACTCTCATAGCAAAACTGGGTTTAAGGATATTTGGAAGCACAAGTAGTATCTCTACTTGGTGCAAGGAATTTTTGGCTAGCATGAGGGGGAAAGGCAAACTCAACATGTTGGGATGATCCATGACAATATACTTTAACTGAGATGTGAGAAAACATAACCCATTACATTGTCTTCCATGTCCAACATCAACTCTTTAGCATGTCATACTTAATGAGTGCTCACAATCATAAAAGATGTCTAAGATAGTATATTTATATGTGAAAACCTCTCTTTCTTTATTACTTCCTATTAATTGCAATGATGACAAAAACTATGTTTGTCAACTCTCAACAACTTTTAAGCCTCATACTTTCTATATGTGAAGTCATTACTATCCATAAGATCAATATGAACTCTTTTATTTCTTTTTATTCTTTCTATTTTCTCAAGATCATAGCAGGATAGCAAAGCCCTTGACTCAACACTAATATTTATTATATAGCTCACAAACTCGATTACATAGAAGGATCACAAAGTAAAACTCAAAACTAATTCATACCAAAACTTCAATCTACTAGAACAAGATATTACTAAAAGGATCGAACTAAGTAAAACGGTAAAGATAGGAGTGTGATAGTGATACGATACCGGGGCACCTCCCCAGGCAGTTGCCAAGGGGAGTGCCCATACCCATGTGATTATGTCCTCGGAGGTGATGAAGGTGGTGTTGTTGATGATGTAGGCTTGTTCCTCAATTTACGCTTGAGGACAACATTTTGCTCCTTTAAATCATCAATCTCCTGCTCAAGACTTAATATCCTTCTACATAGTTCCTGTTTGTTTTCCTGCAAGAGACGAAAAGGGATAAACTCAATCTTTGGCTTCTTTGCTCTATCAGGGAGGCTTGACTTCTTAAACTCCACATGCATGTCCCCAAGTTGAGGTAATGGGGCTTCATCTTCGTCTGAGCTCGTCTCCTCCTTTCCCTTAGGCTCATAGTCTTCCTCTTCCTCAGTGGTCCAGCCACCATGCTCCAAGTCCCCGTAGACCTTAGGGTCTGCAAGGAAATCAGCCACATAGCTTTCTCCCTCCGAATCCTGGGACGACATATTGCTCTAACCTGCAGCTGAAACAGCTCGAAACAAAAACAGAAGATTTTTGCGTGATACAGCGGTCAAAACCTTCGGGAGATTATATAATGAATTTTTACCGACCAAAAGAAGTAACATGCAAGAAAACGGAGTCCGGGAGGCACACGGGGTGTCCACGAGATAGGGGGGCGCGCCCCGTGGGGGGGGCGCCCTCCACCCTCGTGGAGGCCTCGTGTCCTTCCCGGATTACTTCTTGCTTTCCAAAATTCTTAAATATTCTAAAATGGAGAAACATTGCCATTATAATTGTTTTGGAGTCGGTTTACTTACCGTACCACATACCTATTATTTTTTGGACTCAGAAACATTATGAAAAGTGTCCCTTATGTATTCCTCCAGGGTTACGGTCTCAATAATATTAGTTTCAACATTTATAGGATTATCTGAGATATAATGTTTGATTCTTTGACCGTTTACCACCTTCGGATTTGTGCCTTCGAAGTTGTTGATTTTTATGGCACCGGAACGATAGACCTCCTCGATAACGTAAGGACCTTCCCACTTAGAGAGAAGTTTTCCTGCAAAAAATCTCAAACGAGAGTTGAATAGCAACACATAATCACCTACGTTAAATTCTCGCTTTTGTATTCTTTTGTCATGCCATCTTTTAACTTTTTGTTTGAACAGCTTGGCATTCTCATAGGCTTGGGTTCTCCATTCATCAAGTGAGCTAATGTCAAACAACCTCTTCTCACTAGCAAGTTTGAAGTCATAGTTGAGCTCTTTAATAGCCCAATATGCTTTATGTTCGAGTTCAAGAGGTAAGTGACATGCTTTTCCATAAACCATCTTATACGGAGACATACCCATAGGATTTTTATATGCAGTTCTATAGGCCCATAATGCATCATCAAGTTTCTTGGACCAATTCTTTCTAGATCTATTGACAGTCTTTTGCAAAATTAATTTGAGCTCTCTATTACTCAACTCTACTTGACCACTAGACTGTGGGTGATAAGGAGATGCAATTCTATGATTAACATCATACTTAGCAAGCATTTTACGAAAAGCACCATGAATAAAATGTGAACCACCATCAGTCATGAGATATCTAGGGACTCCAAACCTCGGAAAAATAACTTCTTTAAGCATCTTAATAGAGGTGTTATGATCAGCACTACTAGTTGGAATAGCTTCTACCCACTTAGTAACGTAATCAACAGCAACTAAAATATGTGTGTATCCATTAGAGGCAGGAAAAGGTCCCATATAATCAAAGCCCCAAACATCAAATGGTTCAATAACAAGAGAATAATTCATAGGCATTTCTTGACGTCTACTAATATTACCAATTCTTTGACATTCATCACAAGACAAGACAAACTTACGGGCATCTTTGAAGAGAGTAGGCCAATAAAAACCGGATTGCAATACCTTATGTGCAGTTCTATCTCCAGCGTGGTGTCCTCCATATGGTTCGGAGTGACACTTGCGTAGGATCTGTTCCTGTTCATGCTCAGGTACACAACGTCTAATAACACCATCTACTCCTTCTTTATAAAGGTGTGGGTCATCCCAGAAGTAATGTCTTAAATCATAAAAGAACTTTTTCTTTTGCTGGTATGTGAAACTAGGTGGTATAAATTTAGCAACAATGTAATTAGCATAATCAGCATACCATGGAGCAGTACGAGAAGCATTAATGACCGCTAATTGTTCATCAGGAAAGCTATCATCAATAGGTAGTGGGTCATCAAGAACATTCTCTAACCTAGACAAGTTGTCTGCAACGGGGTTCTCAGCTCCCTTTCTATCAATAATATGCAAATCAAATTCTTGGAGCAAGAGAACCCATCTAATAAGTCTAGGTTTAGCATCTTTCTTTTCCATAAGATATTTAATAGCAGCATGATCAGTGTGAATAGTAACTTTAGAATCAACAATATAAGGTCTGAACTTATCACAAGCAAATACAACTGCTAAGAATTCTTTTTCAGTAGTAGCATAATTTCTCTGGGCAGTATCAAGAGTTTTACTAGCATACTGGATAACATTTAATTTCTTATCAACTCTTTGCCCTAGAACAACACCTACAGCATAATCACTAGCATCACACATAATTTCAAAGGGTAAATTCCAATCAGGTGGCTGAACAATAGGTGCAGTGATCAAAGCTTTCTTAAGTATTTCAAATGCTTCTACACAATCATCATCAAAGACAAAAGGAATATCTTTTTGCAATAAATTAGTCAGAGGCCTAGAGATTTTAGAAAAGTCCTTAATGAACCTCCTATAAAAACCGGCATGACCAAGGAAACTTCTTATACCTTTTATGTCCTTGGGACATGGCATCTTTTCAATAGCATCAACCTTAGCTTTATCAACTTCAATACCTCTTCCAGAAATTTTATGCCACAAGACAATGCCTTCATTAACCATAAAGTGGCACTTTTCCCAATTCAAGACGAGACTAGTGTCTTCACATCTCTGCAAAACTCGATCAAGGTTGCTCAAGCAATCATCAAAAGAGGATCCATAAACGGAGAAGTCATCCATGAATACCTCACAAATCTTTTCACAAAAGTCAGAGAATATAGCCATCATGCATCTTTGAAAGGTAGCAGGTTCATTACATAAACCAAAAGGCATACGTCTATAAGAAAAAGTACCGAAAGGGCAAGTAAAAGTAGTTTTCGATTGATCGTCCGCTGACAAAGGTATTTGAGAGAAACCAGAATAACCATCTAGAAAGCAGAAATGTGTATGTTTGGATAGTCTTTCTAGCATTTGATCAATAAAAGGTAAAGGGTAATGATCTTTCTTAGTAGCTTTATTTAATTTATAGAAATCAATTACCATCCTATAACCTGTAATAATTCTTTGCGGATCAATTCATCTTTATCATTAGGAACAACAGTAATACCTCCCTTCTTAGGGATGCAATGGACATGACTTACCCAATCACTATCAGCAACGGGATAAATTATACCTGCCTCAAGGAGCTTTAGTATCTCCTTTCTTACCACTTCTTTCATCTTAGGATTTAACCATCGTTGAGGATCTCTAACTGGTTTGGCATCTTTCTCCACTTTTATTTTGTGTTGGCATAGAGTGGGACTAATGCCCTTAAGATCATCCAGAGTATATCCAATAGCAGCACGGTGCTTCTTCAGAGTTTTCAATAATCTTTCCTCTTCTTGCTCTGAAAGGTTAGCACTAATAATAATAGGATATATCTTCTTTTCATCAAGATAAGCATATTTAAGATTATCAGGTAATGCATTGAGCTCAAACACGGGATCACCCTTGGGTGGAGGGAGATCCCCTAAGATTTCAATAGGTAAGTTGTGTTTCAGAATAGGACCCTGTTGAAGGAATACTTCATCTATTTCCCTTCTTTCATTCATAAACATATCATTTTCATGTCCAGCAAATATTGTTCTAATGGATTAGTAGGAGGTATGGCAATAGAAGCAAGACCAATAATTTCATCCTTACTAGGCAATTCTTTATCACGGGGTTGTCTATGGAACTTAGCAAAATTAAAATCATGAGACATATCCCCTAAGCCAATTGTAACAACATCCTTTTTGCAATCAATCTTAGCATTAACAGTATTCAAGAAGGGTCAACCAAATATAATGGGACAAAAGTCATCTTGTGGGGAACCAAGAACAAGAAAATCAGCAGGATATTTAACTTTCCCACACAAGACTTCAACATCTCTAACAATCCCAAATGGCTTAATAGTATCTCTATTGGCAAGCTTAATTGTAACATCAATACCTTCTAACTCAGCGGGTGCAATATCATGCATAATTTCATTATATAGGGAAATAGGTATTGCACTAGCACTAGCACCCATATCAAATAAGCCATGATAACAATGATCTCCTATTTTAACAAAAATAACAGGCATGCCTACAACAGGTCTATGTATCTTAGCATCTGGTTTAGCAATATTAGCAGTTTCACCACAGAAATAAATAACATGCCCATCTATATTATCATCCAAGAGATCTTTAACCATAGCAATACTAGATTCAACTTTAATTTGCTCAGGAGGTGTATATGTTCTAGTATTACTCTTATGAACAACAGTTGAAGCTTTAGCATGATCCTTTATCTTAAAAGGAAAAGGTGGTCTCTCAACATAAGTAGTAGGGACAATAGGATCATTATAAGTGATAGTCTTTTCTTCAACTGTAATAGGTGCAACTACCTTTACTTCAGTGGGAGGATTATATTTAAACCGCTTCTCCTTAGGGAGATCAACGTGAGTAGCAAAACATTCACAAAAGGCAGCTACTATCTCAGAGTCAAGTCCATATTTAGCGCTAAATCCACGAAAAGCATCGGTATCCATAAAATATTTAACACAATCAAACTTAGGTGTCATACCTGACTCCTTACCATCGTCGGAACCCCAATCTTCAGAGTTGCATTTAATTCTTTCCAATAAATCCCACTTAAATTCAGTAGCCTTCAGCATATAAGAACTAGCACATGAAGTATCGAGCATGGTGTGATCATTGAGAGAAAGCCGAGCACTCATTTCTTTTGAGAGCTCATGATTGGGGCATGAATATAACATTGACTTAAGCCTCCCCCAAGCTTGAGCGATACTTTCTCCTTCGCGAGGCCAAAAATTATATATGTAATTACGATCACGATGAACAAGATGCATAGGATAGAACTTCTGGTGAAATTCCAGCTTCAATCATTTATAATTCCAAGATCCCGTATCATCACATAGCCTATACCATGTCAATGCGTCTCCCTTCAAAGATAAAGGGAAGACCTTCCTCTTAACAACATCATCGGGAATACCTGCAAGCTTAAATAATCCACAAACTTCATCCACAAAGATAAGGTGTAAATCGGGATGCAATGTTCCATCCTTCAAAGGTGTTACCTAGCACTTTCTCTATCATACCCGAAGGAATCTCAAAGTAAACATTTTTAGTAGGTTCGGTAGGTTGAGGAGCAACTCTTTGCTCTACTGGTCAGGGCGAATATACCCCGAACAAGCCCCTCAAAGGATTAGTTTCCATAGTAACTAGTGAGAGAAAATTTCAGCACACTATATAAATGTTTCCTTACCAAGTTCCACTCACCAAAGGCGCTTCACTCCCCGGCAATGGCGGCAGAAAAGAGTCTTGATGACCCAAGGGGATCTATCGTAGTCCTTTCGATAAGTAAGAGTGTCAAACTCAACGAGGAGCAGAAGGAAATGACAAGCGGTTTTCAGTAAGGTATTCTCTGCAAGCACTGAAATTGTAGGTAACAAATAGTTTTGTGCTAAGATAATTTGTAATGGGTAACAAGCAATGAAAGTAAATAAAGTGCAGCAAGGTGGCCCAATCCTTTTTATAGCAAAGGACAAGCCTGGACAATTTCTTGTAATGAGAAAAGCGCTCCCGAGGACACATGGGAATTATCGTCAAGCTAGTTTTCATCACGCTCATATGATTCGCGTTCGGTACTTTGATAATTTGATATGTGGGTGGACTGGTGCTTGGGTACTGCCCTTTCTTGGACAAGCATCCCACTTATGATTAACCCCTATTGCAAGCATCCGCAACTACAAAAGAAGTATTAAGGTAAACCTAACCATATCATGAAACTAGTGGATCCAAATCAGCCCCTTACGAAGCAACGCATAAACTAGGGTTTAAGCTTCTGTCACTCTAGCAACCCATCATCTACTTATTACTTCCCAATGCCTTCCTCTAGGCCCAAATAATGGTGAAGTGTCATGTAGTCGACGTTCACATAACACCACTAGAGGAGAGACAACATACATCTCATCAAAATATCGAACGAATACCAAATTCACATGACTACTAATAGCAAGAATTCACCCATGTCCTCAAGAACAAACGTAACTACTCACAAAGCATATTCATGTTCATGATCAGAGGAGTATTAATATGCATTAAGGATCTGAACATATGATCTTCCACCAAGTAAACCAATTAGCATCAACTACAAGGAGTAATCAACACTACTAGCAACCCACAGGTACCAATTTGTGGTTTTGATACAAGATTGGATACAAGAGATGAACTAGGGTTTTGAGAGGAGATGGTGCTGGTGATGATGTTGATGGAGATTCCTCCTGATGAGAGGATCGTTGGTGATGACGATGGTGATGATTTCCCCCTCCTAGAGGGAAGTTTCCCCGGCAGAACAGCTCCGCTGGAGCCCTAGATTGGTTCTGCCAAGGTTCTGCCTTGTGGCGGCGGAGTTTCGTCCTGTAAGCTTGCTTATGATTTTTTCCAGGGTAAAAGCCTTCATATAGCAGAAGATGGGCACCGGAGGGCCAACAAGGGGCCTAGGAGACAGGGGGCGCGCCCAGTAGGGGGGGCGCCCCCACCCTTCTGGCCAGGGTGTGGGCCCCCTCTGGTATTTTCTTCGCTCAATAATTCTTATTAATTCCAAAAATGACTTCCGTGGATTTTCAGGATTTTTGGAGCTGTGCAGAATAGGTTTCCAATATTTGCTCCTTTTCCAGCCAGAATTCCAGCTGTCGGCATTCTCCCTCTTCATGATAAACCTTGTAAAATAAGAGAGAATAGCCATAAGTATTGTGACATAACGTGTAATAACAGCCCATAATGTAATAAATATCGATATAAAAGCATGATGCAAAATGGCCGTATCAATTAGCACCTTTCGGATCGACAAAACCTTATGGTTGCATCATATACAACTCTTCTTTAAGAAATCCATTAAGGAATGCAGCTCCGAGGTCCATTTGCCACATTATAAAATGCGGCAAAGGCTAATATGATTCAGACTAACTTAAGCATCGCTACGGGTGAGAAAGTCTCATTGTAGTCAACCACTTGAACTTGTCGAAAACCTGTCGTGACAAGTCGAGCTTTGTAGATAGTGACATTACTATCAACGTCTGTCTTCTTCTTGAAGATCCATTTATTCTCAATGGCCTGCTGATCATCGGGCAAGTCCACCAATGTTCACACTTTGTTCTCATACGTGGATCCTATCTCAGATTTCATGGCCTCAAGCCATTTGTCGGAATCTGGGCTCATCATAGCTTCTTCATAGTTCGTAGGTTCGCCGTTGTCTAACAACATGACTTCCAAGACAAGATTGCCACTCTGGTGTAGAACGTGTTTTGGTTGACCTACGAAGTTCAGTAGCAACTTGATTGAAGTTTCATGATCATCATCATTAGGTTCCTCTCTAGTTGGTGTAGGCATCACGAAAACATTTTTCCATGGTGAGTTACTTTCCAATTTGAGAGAAGGTACAACTACCTCATCAAGTTCTACTTTCCTCCCACTCACTTCTTTCGAGAGAAACTCATTCTCTAGAAAGGACCCATTCTTGGCAACAAAGATCTTGCCTTCGAATCTATGGTAGAAGGTGTACCCAATAGTTTCCTTAGGGTATCCTATGAAGACGCACTTCTCCACTTTGGGTTCAAGCTTTATCCGGCTGAAGTTGACAGCTCAGGATTCTTGCCAAACCATAGTTCATACGGTGTCATCTCAACAGATTTAGATGGTGCCCTATTTAACGTGAATGTAGTTGTCTCTAATGCATAACCCCAAAATGATAAAGGCAAATTGGTAAGAGACATCATAGAACGCACCATATCTAATAAAGTACAATTACGACATTTGGACACACCATTACGTTGTGGTGTTCCAGGTGGCGTGAGTTGTGAAACAATTCCGCATTGTTTTAAATGAAGGCCAAATTCGTAACTCAAATATTTGCCTCCGTGATCAGATCATAGAAACTGTATTTTCTTGTTATGATGATTCTCCACTTCACTCTGAAATTCTTTGAAGTTTTCAAACGTTTCAGACTTGTGTTTCATCAAGTAGATATATCCATACCTACTCAAATCATCTGTGAAGGTGAGAAAATAACGATACCTTCCACGTGCGTCAACACTTATCGGACCACATACATCGGTATGTATTATTTCCAATAAGTCATTAGCTCGCTCCATTGTTCCGGAGAACGGATTTTTAGTCATCTTACTGATGAGGTATGGTTCACAAGTATCAAATGATTCATAATCAAGTGATTCCAAAAGTCCATCCGCATGGAGTTTCTTCATGCGCTTTACACCAATATGACCTAAATGGCAGTGCCACAAGTATGTTGCACTATCATTATCAACTTTGTATCTTTTGGCATCAGTATTATGAACATGTGTATCACTACGATCGAGATTCAATAAACCATTTACATTGGGTGTATGACCATAGAAGGTTTTATTCATGTAAACAGAACAACAATTATTCTCTGACTTAAATGAATAACCATATTTGCAATAAACACGATCTAATCATGTTCATGCTCAACGCACACACAAAATAAAATTTAGGCTCATCACTAATCCCAAAGGTAGAGGGAGTGTGCGATGGTGATCATATCAATCTTGGTAACACTTCCAACACACATCATCACCTTGCCCTTAACTAGTCTCCATTTATTCTGCAACCCCTGTTTCGAGTTTCTAATCTTAGCAACTAAACCTGTATCAAATACCCAGGGGCAACTACAAGCACCCATAAGGTACACATCAATAACATGTATATCAAATATACCTTTGTTTACTTTGTCATCCTTCTTATCTGCCAAGTATTTGGGGCAGTTCTGCTTCCAGTGACCATTTCCTTTGCAGTAAAAGCACTCAGTTTCAGGATTGTGTCTAGCTTTGGGCTTCTTCACGGGAGTGGAAACTTGCTTGCCATTCCTTTTGAAGTTCCCTTTCTTTCCCTTGCCCTTTTTCTTGAAACTAGTGGTCTTATTAACCATCAACACTTGATGCTCTTTCTTGATTTCTACCTCCGCCAATTTCAGCATCACGAAGAGCTCAGAAATTGTTTTAGTCATTCCTTGCATATTATAGTTCATCACGAAGCTCTAGTGCTTGGTGATAGTGACTGGAGAACTCTGTCAATCACTATTTTATCTGAAAGATTAACTCCCACTTGATTCAAGCGATTGTAGTACCCAGACATTCTGAGCACATGCTCAGTGGCTGAGCTATTCTCCTCCATCTTGTAGGCAAAGTACTTGTCAGAGCTCTCATACCTCTCAACATGGCCATGAGCCTGAAATACCAATTTAAGCTCTTGGAACATCTCATATGTTCCATGGCATTCAAAATGTATTTGGAGCCCTGGTTCTAAGCCGTAAAGCATGGCGAACTAAACTATCAAGTAGTCATCAGATCGAGCTTGTCAAACGTTCATAACGTCTGTATCAGCTCCTGCAGCAGGCCTGTCACCTAGCGGTGCATCAAGGACATAATTCTTTTGTGCGACAATAAGGTTAATCCTCAGATCACGGACCCATACCGCATTATTGCTACTATCATCTTTCAAATTAGTTTTCTCTAGGAATGCAAAAAATATGAGCGAACTGTAACATGGGCCATTGATCTACAACATAGATATGAAAATACTACCAAGACTAAGTTCATGATAAATTAAGTTAAATTAATCAAATTACTAATGAACTCCCACTTAAATCAACATCTCTCAAGTTGTCTAAGTGATACATGATCCAAATCAACTAACCCATGTCCGATCATCAGGTGAGATGGGGCAGTCATCAATGGTGAACATCTTCATGTTGATCATATCTACAATATGACTCATGTTCGACCTTTCGGTCTCCAGTGTTTCGAGACCATGTCTGTACATGCTATGCTCGTCAAGTTTAACCCAAGTATTCCGCTTGTGTAAATTTAGCTTAGACTCGTTGTATGTGAACATAGAGTCTATCACACCCAATCATCACGAGGTGCTTCGAAATGACGAATTTTGACAACGGTGCATACTCAGGGAGAACACTTTTATCTTGAAATTAAGTGAAGGGATCATCTTATAATGCTACCATCATTCTAAGCAAAATAAGATGCATAAAGGATAAACATCACATGCAATCAAAATATGTGACATGATATGACCATCATCATCTTGTGCTTTTGATCTCCATCTCCAAAGCATCGTCATGATCTCCATCATCACCGGCTCGACATCTTGATCTCCATCGTTGCGTCGGGGTCATCTCGCCAACTATTGCTCCTACAACTATTGCTAACGCATAGCGATAAAGTAAAGCACTTACATGGCTCTTGCTATTCACAAAACAATTAAAAGACAACCCTAAGGCTCCTGCCGGTTGTCGATATTACAAAACAGGATCATCGCATACAACAACGTATATCACATCACATCTTGACCATATCACATCACAACATACCCTGTAAAAACAAGTTAGACGTTCTCTACTTTGTTGTTTGCAAGTTTTACGTGGCTGCTCCAGGCAACTAGCAAGAACCTTTCTTACCTACACAAATACCACAACGGTGATTTATCAAGTTTGCTATTTTAACCTTCTTCAAGGACCGTCCATAGTCTATTTCGATTCAACTAAAGTAGGAGAAACAGACACCCGCAAGCCACCTTTATGCAAAACAAGTTGCATGCCAATCGGTGGAACCGGTCTCATGTACGTGACATGTAAGGTTGGTCTGGGCCGCTTCATCCCACAATGCCGCCAAATCAAAGTAAGACTTTGGTGGTAAGCAGTATGAATATCACCACCCACAACTTCTTGTGTTCTACTCATGCATATCATCTACGCATAGACCTGGCTCTGATGCCATTGTTGGGGAACGTTGCATGGAAAACAAAAAAAATTCTATGCACACGCAAGATCTATCCATGGAGATGCATAGCAACGAGAGGGGGAGAGTGTGTCTACGTACCCTCGTAGACCGTAAGGGGAAGAATTTGACAATGCGGTTGATGTAGTCGAACTTTCTTCGTGATCCAACCGGTCGAGTACCGAACGTACAACACCTCCGCGTTCAGCACACATTCAGCTCGGTGACGTCCTCTGCCTTCTTGATCCAACAAGACGGCGAGGTAGTGGATGAGTTCTGACAGCATGACGGCATGTTGACGGTGGAGGTGAAGCTATCTCCGTAGGGCTTCGCCTAAGCACCATGAAAATATGACCGGGGGTGTAAACGGTGGAGGGGGGCGCCGCACACGGCTAAAACAATGTTCTGGTTGTCCTAGGCTCCTCCCCTCCCACATATATATAGGTGGGGGAGGGGAGGAGGGAGTAGCCAAGAGGGCGCCCTAAGTAGGCCGAATCCTACTTGGGGTCCCTTCCCAAGTGGTGCCCCTACCATGTATAGGTGCGGGTGGAAGGCAGGGGAGGGAGGCGCCCCCCTTTTCCTTTCTCCCATGAGAAGGGGAAGGCAGGAGGGTCTAGCCCTCCCCCCTTTTCTTGCCTACGGCTGGCCGGCCAGGGAGAGGGGTGCACCGTCCCCCTGTGGGTTGGTCTGTCCCCCCCTTTGGCCCATTAGGCCCATATACCTACCGGGGGTGTCCGGAACCCCTTCCGGTGACCCGATGACTACCCAGTGCATCTCGAAACTCTTCCGGTGTCCGAATACCATCGTCATATATATCAGTCTTTATCTCTCGACCATTTTGAGACTCCTCTTCATGTCCATGATCTCATCCAGGACTCCGAACAACATTCAGTCACCAAATCATATAACTCATTTAACACTATATCGTCAAAGAATGTTAAGCATATGGACCCTACGGGTTTGAGAACTCTGTAGACATGACCGAGACATCTCTCCAGTCAATAACAAATAGCGAAACCTGGATGCCCATATTGGCTCCTACAAATTCTACAAAGATCTTTTATCGGTCAAACTATTATAACAACATACGTAATTCCCTTTGTCCATCGGTATGTTACTTGCTCGAGATTCGATCATTGGTATCTTCATACCTAGTTCAATCTCGTTACTGGCAAGTATCTTTACTCGTTCCGTAATACATCATCTCGTAACTAACTCCTTAGTTATTTGCTTGCAAGCTTATGATGTGTATTACCGAGAGGGCCCAAAGATACCTCTCCAATGCTCGGAGTGACAAATCCAATTCTCGTTCTATGCCAACTCAACAAACACATTCGGAGATACTTGTAGATCATCTTTATGAACACCCAGTTATGTTGTGATGTTTGATAGCACACAAGCTATTCTTCTGGTATCCGGGAGTTGCATAATCCCATAGTCGAAGGAATATGTATTTGACATGAAGAAAGCAATAGCAATAAACTGAACGATTAATATGCTAAGCTAACAGATGGGTCTTGTACATCACATCATTCTCCTAATGATGTGATCCCATTATCAAATGACGAATCATGTCTATGGTTAGGAAACATTAACCATCTTTGGCCAACAAGCTAGTCTAGTAGAGCCACACTAGGGACACGGTATTTGTTTATGTATCCACACATGTATTTAAGTTTCTGGTCAATACAATTCTAGCATGAATAACAGAACTTTATCATGATTTAGAAAATATAATAATAACCATTCTATTATTGCCTCTAGGGCATATTTCCATCAGGGGCACCCCTCTGGTACTTCTTTGGTCCAAGTTGTGTCTTCTGGTCCATAAAATTTCTCCAAAAAGTTTTGTTGCGTTTGGACTCCGTCTGATATTGATTTTCTGTGATGTAAAAAACAAGCAAAAAACAACAATTGGCACTGGGCACTATGTCAATAGTTTAGGCCCAAAAAATGATACAAAATTGCTATAAAATGATTGTTAAACATCCATGAATGATAATATAACAACATGGAACAATAAAAAATTATAGATACATTGGAGGCGTATCAATAGACACACTGCTCTAAACTCTATCTGCTCTTGTGTGTTATGGAGTATTTGGAAATATAGGAATTATCATGTCTTTGACAATGTGATTTGGCTTGATATGAAGCATGTGTGGTGGTTGATATTGAGAACCTTGAGAAAATGGATAATTCTCAAAGAGGATGCCCCCAAAAAAGTAGAGGACTTTTGTTCGAGGATCTCTTGCATCTCAGAGCACCCTTCCAGATTAAAGTGGGGTGATGGCTGCTGGAGAAAACAATGAAGGTTTCTTCCTCCAAGGCCTTAAAACCAAACTGTTGTTGGGAGGGGGAGATGTAGATGTTGATCTCTGGGGATACCTTTATCACCTCCAAGGATCCCTGGGAAGTGGCTCACAAAGCATAACATGTCAAGTTTCGTCTCTCCTCAGGAGCTGCCAAGTTCACAAAGCACTCATCTGTCGAAGAAACCAAGAGGTGCTGCACTTGCGATATCCACTTCAGAGGAGTTGGGGATGTCTTCTGACCTGGAGAGATGGCGGCGAGCACCTGCTACGAGCTAGTTCCCCAATTAGGTGCTGGTCATGGTCCCGATGCATTAAAAAAAGATGTATTGGCTTAGAATGGTTGTAGGTCATATATGTTTTCCTTTCCTTTCTCTTTGTTTCCATTCTTATGTCTTGGAACTTCTGGCATGTAAGGTTACCGAATGTGCTTTGCATGGTTTCTAGTCTGTTGCCATGGTTTCATTGCAATATATGGAGCCAGGGGAGAGGGGGTGCCGCCGATGATCTGAAAAATATTAAATTCTTAGAGCCAACCTAAGCCTGGTCATAACGAGAGTAACTTAGATAGTAACATAACACACCCAAAGAATATTTGCTTATGTGGCAAGTAATTAATAAGGAGAGAAATGTTTGAGGCAACATAATATGTTACCATAACAAAATGCATCCCGAGGTAGAATTGTTGGAAATATGCCCTAGACAACAATAAGTTGTTATTATTATATTTCCTTAATCATGATAAAGGTTTATTATTCATGCTATAATTGTATTGATTAGAAACTTAAATACATGTGCGGATACATAAACAAATACCAAGTCCCTACTAAGCCTCTACTAGACTAGCTCGTTGATCAAAAGATGGTTAAGGTTTCCTAACCATAGACATGAGTTATCATTTGATAACGGGATCACGTCATTAGGAGAATGATGTGATGGACAAGACCCATCCGTTAGCATAGCATATGATCGTTCAGTTCATTCCTACTAATTTCTTAATGTCAAATACATGTTCCTTCAACCATGACATCATGCAACTCCTGGATACCAGAGGAATACCTTGTGTGCTATCAAACGTCACTCTGTAACTGGATGATCATAAAGGTGCTCCACAGGTATCTCCAAAGGTGTTTGTTGAGTTGGCATGAATCGAGATTGGGATTTGTCACTCCGTATGACGAAAAGGTATCTCTAGGCCCTCTCGATAATACAGCATCACAAGAAGCTTGCAAGCAAAGTGACTAAGGAGTTAGTTACAATATAATGTATTAGGGAACGAGTAAAGAGACTAGCCGATAAGGAGATTGAACTAGGTATGGAGATACCGACGATCGAATCTCGGGCAAGTAACATATCGACGGACAAACAGAACTACATATGTTATGTAGAATATGTAGGAACCAAGATGGGCATCCAGGTCCCGCTATTGGTTATTGACTAGAGAAGCGTCTCGGTCATGTCTACATCATTCTCGAACCCGTAGGGTCCGCACGCTTAATGTTCATTAACGGTATAGTATTATATGAGTTATTAATGTTGGTGACCGAATGTTGTTCGTAGTCCCAGATGAGATCACGGACATGACGAGGAGCTCCGGAATGGTCCGGAGGTAAAGATTGATATATAGGATGATATGGTTGATCCAAGGGGTAAAGCCCACGAGGCTTTAGGTCGTTACACAAAGGAGTTGTATGGAAGGCAAGGGCTGGACGCCAGGGTTCATGGCGTCTACCCCTGGGATAGACGTTGGAGTCCATGGCATCTACATAAACACTGGGAACCGTGGTGTTTAGCCCTGGAGTCCAAGACGGACTCATCTCTACGTTCCAAACGAACTTTAGGGAGGCCTCCTCTCCAAGTTACGACCCAGGGCTCAACATATAAATAGAGGAGCAGGGCCTAGTGTGGTTCTAATCTCCTCCCTCTGGTTCACCACCATCGTCACCACGCTGTCGTGCTGCCGGAACTCATCTACTACTTTGCCCCTCTTGCTGGATCAAGAAGGCGAGGACGTGATCGAGCTAAGCGTGTGCTGAAAGCGGAGGTGTCATACGTTCGGTGCTTGATCGGAACGGATCGTGAAGGAGTATGACTACATCAACCGCGTTGATAAACGCTTCCGCTTAGCGATCTACAAGGGTATGTAGATGCTCTCCCCCTCTTGTAGCTATGCATCTCCATGGATATATCTTGCGTGTGCATAGAATTTTTTTTGTTTTCCATGCAACATTTCCCAACAGTGGCATGATGAGCCAGGTCTATGCGTAGATGATATGCATGAGTAGTACACAAAGGAGTTGGGGCAAGGATGAAAGTGCCAGTGGAACTTATACTATATTTTGGTGTGATGACAATGTGGTTAGTCGAACTAATATCAGTTACTAAAGTTTATCTCAGGATATTGGTTCCAAGTGCTTCGTGATGGAGATGTGCGACCCCCCAATTCAAAAGGGTCAAAGGCTTGGTCTTCCGGTGAATCGAAGGTTTAATTTTTGGTTTGCTTTGAGTCGTAGGAAAGACTGCACTATTAAGAGGGGTTTGTGTGGATGAAAGTTGTGTGGGAATGCCACTGCCAAACCATATACACTAGCCTACCCATTCCTACCACCTAAAATCCTAGTGTGTGTGCTTGTGGTACTTACAAAGCTTATAACAGTAAGTTACTGGGTACCCCGTGCACATAGGGTCTTTTGACCCCCATACGCGTGGGGTACTACGTAACTCTCTAGGCACCCCGTGCGCATGGGTACTGCATAAACTCTCTGGGTACCCCATGCGCATGGGGTCTTTTGACCCCCATGCGCAGGGGTTGTGTGAAAGTCTCTGAGTACCCCGTGCGCACGGGGTCCATCGGGCAGAAATGGTCACCCCGGGACAAACACTATAAAATCTCCCCTTCTTCTTCCTCCATCCCTAACCCTAATGTCTTGTTGAGCTCCACCATTGCTACACCTCATTTTGCTCAATACTCTCAATGCCTCCACCCAAACTTGTTGAAGCGTTGGGGATTGGGAGAGCAAGCACCGATCTACATCTTGACCAAACCAAATCGTGCTCCCCACAACATTTCCTCCCCATTGACTTGTTACTCTTGGAGCTTGGGCTCGTTAGAGGTTCCTCCGGAAGCTTCCTTGCTTGTGGTGTGCTCCTGAGAAGTTTGTAAAGGTGTGGTGGTTGCCTTCAAGACCAACCCCGAGTGATTAAAGGCTCATCCGTTGGGGTGACTCAAAGGAGATTACGGTGAGCCTTCAGTGGCGTTCTGCAAGCTTTGGCTCGGCACCGCTCCAAACAGAGAGTAGCTCTTCCCCAAGGAAGAGTGAACTTCGGGATAAAATCCGCGTCCTCGTCTCACTTGTGGTTATTCCTTTCCCGCACCTTACTTTGCCTTTTATGCTTGTTGGCTTGCTACATAGATTGTTGCATAGCATATTTAGCTTGGAGCTTGCTTGTCATATATGTTGCATTCACCTAGTTGCATATCTAGTGAACCCTATTTATCCGCTAAGCCTTAAAACTGACAAGAAAGATTAAAATTTGTAGTCTCCTATTCACCTCCCCCTCTAGTCGACCATATCGATCCTTTCAATTGGTATCAGAGCCTCGTGCTCTAATATAAGGTTTTACAACCTTAGAGGATATGGTCGATCTATGGAATGAGGGAGGTGGCACACCTGTTGCGAAGGATGGTCAAAACCTACCCCCCGCAGCACCTGAGGCACTTGGTGCCTCGGTCGTTGCTCCCGTCGCTCCTACTAACCCGGGTGCCCCCTTGACCGTGGCCGATATTCTTTCAATGTTTGCAGACCTCAAAGCCTCTATGTTGAAAGAAGTTCAGTCCTCTGTCAAGGAGGAAATTGATGCTCTTAAAGCCCTCGACATCCGCATCAAACTCTTTTGATCCAAATGCCATTCATGATGCGGATGACTCGAGAAAACCTCTTGCTTCCCCGGCTTGTACTCAAGTTCGCAAGTACAATGCCGCGGAACCCTTTTACTCACCTCAACCTTTGCAACATCCTCACATTAATCCTATTGGGCCTCCGCACCCTTTGGAAGCTAATGCGTTTGCTAAGTGGAAGCTATATATGGAGTCTTACATACACAGTGATTCAACTCAACTATGGTGGATTGTGTTCAATGGATTCAACCCCAAGGACCCAATGGATCTCACTCCAAGAGAAGCGGTTGATGACCAACTCAATGCAACCGCGCACAACATTGCGCACCGCTGTGACCGAAGACTATAGTGACTCCATTGCTCTCCTTAAAACTGCGAAGTAAATATGGGATTTCCTTGAGGAGGCTCTCGAAGGAGATGAAGCAATTCGAAGATCTCGATAGTCTTTGCTCAAGCAAGAAGTCAATCTCTTTCTGAGGAATGAGGGTGAGTCCGCGGAAGAGGTCTACCGAAGGTTGAAGTCCCTTGTGCTCAACTTGAGAACCTTTGGGTGCACTTGGGCAAATGATGACTTCATCAAGGACAAGTTCATAGATGCTATGGTTCTCACGGAACATACTATGGTCATGATGATACATCAACGCTCGGATTATCACAAGTTGACCGCAGCTCAACTTGTTTCCACTTTATCAACTCATGTTCTTTTGGAGACTGATACGTCTCCAACGTATCTATAATTTATGAAGTATTCATGCCATGTTTATAACAATTTTATATGGTTTTGGTATGATTTGCATGGAACTAACCCAAACTGATGCTGTTTTCAGCAAAACTACCGTGGTGTTGTTTTTTGTGTAGAAACTTTTTGTGGATTGTTAATGGACTAGAAGAGAACCGTTGGGCTAGAGCAACACCTGGGGGTGCCCCGAGGGGGGCACAACCCACCAGGGCGCGCCTGGCCCCCCAGGCACGCCCCGGTGGGTTGTGCCCACCTCGGTGGCCTCCCGTACCCCTTCTTTGCCCTATAAATTCCCAAATATTTTGAAAACCCTCGGGGAGACCCTAGATCGGAAGTTCCGCCGCCGCAAGCCTCTGTAGCCACCAAAAACCAATCAGGACACCATTCTGGCACCCTGCCGGAATGGGGAATCATCTCCGGTGGCCATCTTCATCATCCCGGCAGCCACCACGATGAGAAGGGAGTAGTCCACCCTCGGGTCTGAGGGTTTGTACCAGTAGCTATGTGTTTAGTCTCTCTCTCCCGTGATCTTGAGATGTCACGATCTTCATGTATCATTGGCTTTGTTAACATAGATGGATCATATGACGTTCCTCCCCTCTTTACTCTTGTTGTGATGAATTGAGTCTTTACCCTTTGAAGTTTTGTCTTGTCGGATTGAATGTTCAGATCTGAGAACAGATGATATATGTCTTGCATATGAATACCCGTGGTGACAATGGGGTATTATTTTGATTCACTTGATATATGTTATGGCACTCAACTTGCGGATTGCCGAGGTGACTTTGGGATAATCTATGCATAGGGGTTGATGCATGTTTTTATTATCTTTTCTCCAATAGAAACTTTGGGGTCTCCTTGCAGTTCTTTGTGTGGATTGAGTATTATGAATCTGAAATTGTTTGATACATATCGTATAATTAACGCATGGGTACTCGCAGTGACATTGGGGTATCTAGGTGACATTAGAGTTGGTTGATATGCATCATATCGTGTTATTTTAGTATGAACTCTTGATTAGATCGATCGGAAAGAATAGCTTGCTGTTATTTTAGTATGAACTCTAGGATAGATTGATCAGAAAGAATAGCTTTGAGGTGGTTTCGCACCCTACAAATATTTTCCATCTTTTGTTCTCCACTAATAGGAACTCGGGAGTGATTCTTTATTGCACTTTGAGGGATAATCATATGATCCAACTATGTTAGCATTGTTGAGACATTGCACTAGTGAAAGTATGCATCCTAGGCCTAATTTTCCATCATTGCAATACCGTTTGTGCTCCGTTTACTATTTACTACCTTGTTGTTTTTATTGTTCACACTACAAAAACTCATATCTACTATCCATACTACACTTTTATCATCATCTCTTCGCCGAACTAGTGCACCTATACAATTTTCCATTGTATTGGGTGTGTTGGGGACATAAGAGATTTCTTGTATTTGATTGCAGGGTTTCTTGAGAAAGACTATCTTCATCCTACGCCTCCCGCAGATTGATAAACCTTAGTTCATCCACTTGAGGGAAAATTGCTACTGTCCTACAAAACTCTGCGCTTGGAGGCCCAACACGTGTCTACAAGAATAAAGTTGCATAGTAGACATCAAGCTCTTTTCTAGCGCCCTTGCCGGGGAGGTGAGTGCTTGAAGGTATATCTTTAGATCTTGTAATCGAATCTTTTAGTTTCTTGTTTCATCACTAGTTTGCTTTATAAAAGAAAATTACAAAAAATGGAATTTAGGTTGCATCATATTATTGATCATCTTTATAATGTCTTTCTTGAAAATGATGGTTCAGAAAATTGTGCTCAACTGTTAGAAGAAGAAGTCATTAAAATGTTTGGCACAAATTATTTGAATGATGAGCATGATTGCAATGTTGTTAGTATGAATTCTTTGAATATCCAAAATGCTAATGATGATTACACTAGCCATGATAATGATGTCTCCGATAAGAATGTCAATTTTTGCGCGGAGTAAATTGGGAGTGCACACGCACACCAAAAAGGGAAGATAGATTTTGTAAGAAGCATAAATATTTAGAAACGAAAAGGTTGCAAGAGAGGCTAGATGATTGTGCTGAAAGATTTAATATTTTTCTCCATCCTTGTGAACTTTGCAATGAACATGGTCATTTAAATCTCCAACGCATTTGTTTCATGATCAAATTGTGTCCAAAAATTGTGATAACTTGATTACCCTTAAGCATCATAAAGAGCTTAGTCTTCTTTTATGGTCTGAAGAAATGAAATGTATAACTAAGGGTATTCCAAAATTTAATCTCAACAGATTTCTTGATCTTGATCTAGAGGAAATTTATATGTTTTGTGTGGAAAATTGCATTGAGAATCCTTATATTGCCTACTATCTAAAGACAAGAAAACAAATAGAGTATGAAGAGAGTACTAATGAAAGGGAAAATATTTCCCAATACCCTCCTAGTGTTTATTATGATGAATCAGGTAACGAGGAGGAGCTTCCTATCCAATCAATCTTTTCAACAAGAAGCTCGAAAAAATTGATTAAACCCACACGTGAGGTGGTGAAGAAGAAAAATAAAAGAAGAAAAAGTATAGGTAAAAAGGTAACTCTCCCAAGTAATATTGCTCTATCACCATTGTGCCGCATGAAAGTGAATCAAATATGTTGATGGAGGATGATGATATTGAGTATGATTTTGTGATGCCTACTACTTGTTGTGATGATCATGATTGGGAAGACAATGATGTCTCCTATGACCTTGAAGATCTTTTTGGAACTTTCTTGGAAGAATATGATAATAATGTTTGCTATATTATTGGTGCCATTCATGCTATTGATAAGAATGATTATGATGATATGCAAAACCACAAGCTTGGGGATGCTATGTTTGATGAGTATGAAATGTTTTAAGACTTATTTGTTGAAAATAATGCTTGTCCCAAGCTTGAGGATGCTTTGCATAATGAATATGATCCTTTGATTCCTTCTACTTTTGATAAGAAAATTTATTATGATGATAGCATGCCTCCTATTTATGATGATTACAATGATGAAAGTGGGTTTGGAAGAGTATTAGTCAGAATCCTGATTCAACTGCTAGAATCCTACGACTTCACGACCCTACAGAAGCTTGTCGATCCAAATCCCACTATGAATCCGGATTAGGTAGAATCCATGTTGGGTCGCGATCCAAATCATAGAATCCTGTACAAAATTGTACAATCCCGACTATGCTATGGACTATATCTGATTCTACTAACTTACCTAAGCCGTTTGTTTAGTTGTAGCAAAATAGTATGCCATCATCCAAACCCCTTTTCATATACCTCATGGACCTTTATTCCCCGCCCAAGTCCAAACGCTAAGCCGTACACACCTTTGATCTAGCTCTCAGGAAACCCAAGATCGAAATTGCGGATCAGGCTGGTCGACATATGGAATTGGCGTGAAAAGGAGGATGCTTCAAAATTGATCATAGAAGGAGATCAAGGCCCTTCAAGGTTTAGCACTGTAGGTCAGATAGACAAGTGATCGACTATTCCCGCACTCTAAAAAGAACATAAGTATATTTCGTGCATTGAAGGTTTAAATGTTCTACATATTTCCCTCTGATATATGTTCCATACATGCGAGCTAGATGGTAGGTTAGCCATAAAAAGAAGTGGAATACAACTAGCATTGATGTGTACGTTCTTTGCTCCATATTTCGTGTCAAAACTCTCTAGAACCCATATAAATATCTTGTGTGCATACAAAATATCTTATTTGAGTAAATCAAGTAGAATCTCGATTCCACGACTCGATCTTACGACTCGATTCTGTCAAACCGATCCGACTCCGAATCCCGACTCTGACTACCTTGGTATCAACTCTAGGTAGTAGTGATCCCACTATTTTGAAGGGTGTTGAATCTTATTACAACATTGATGAAAGTGGATTTGGATAGGTCATGACTTTAGTTAGTGATACATTCACTATTTTTGAAGAGGTTTCAATTGACTATGATGAGAACAAAGTTGCTACTTATGATGATTATTGTGATGACATGTATGCCATAAAGAGTAATAAAATTTCTATGCTTTTGGATCATGAAAAGAATGCTTTATGTGATGTTATATTGATTAATCTATTCATGATGCTACTGAAAATTATTATGAGAGGGGAACTTATGATTCATGATGCTCTTATTATGTTTCAATCTTTATCTTCTATGCGAGCATCATTGAACTCATCATGCCTAGCTAAAAGGCATTAAAGAAAAGCGCTTGTTGGGAGACAACCCACCACTTTTACCTACTGTTTTTGTGTGTTAACATGATTATGCTACTTTAGTAATCATGTTTTATTGTCTTTGTTTCAATAAAGTGCCAAGTAAAGCCTTTGGGATCATGTTGGGTGATAGTTGATTTGATCTTACTGAAAAACAAAAACTTTTGTGCTCACGAAAATAACTCTCATTTTTAACAGAAGAGCGCTTTTGAGTTGATTCTTTTTGCAGAAGATTAATATACAAATTTCTCACGTGTTCCTAATTGTTTAATAATTTTTGGAGTAGCAGAAGTATGGTTTGAGTACAGATTACTACAGACTGTTCTGTTTTTCACAGATTTTGTTTTCAATGCATAGTTTGCTTGTTTCCTTGTTTCTATGGCTTATATTGCTCAATATAAATTGTGGAAATGATATGATACAGTAGGCATTGTGTGGAAACAATTATGAATCTTGTATTTGACAGTACCAAAGTGAAATGGTTTGCTCTTTATCATACTAACCTATCTCACAAAGTTCCGTTAAGTTTTGTGTGATTGAAGTTTTCAAGTTTTGGGTGAGATGTCGGTATGAGGAGAATAAGGAGTGACAAAACCCTAAGATTGGGGATGCCCAAGTCACCCCAAGGTAATATTCAAGAAAGATCCAAGCAACTAAGCTTGGGGATGCCCCGGAAGGCATCCCCTCTTTCGTCTCCAACATTATCGGTAACCTCACTTGGAGCTTTGATTTTATTCGTCACATGATATGTGTTTTACTTGGAGCGTAAATTTATTTTGTTTTGTTTTGCTTGATTTTTTAATAAAATACTTAGATCTGAAGGTTTTAAATAAAAGAGAGCCTTCAAATAGCTACCCGTTTACATAACTACTCGCTTGATCTTCACTTATATCTTTTTGGAGTAGCTTGTTATTTACTCTTGTGCTTCACTTATATCCTATGAGTAAATTGTTGAATGAATTGAATATCATGAAGTTGAAATTATATGTTCATATCATGTCGAGTGCTAGCTTCACATTGGGTTTAGAAAGTGAAATCTTTTAAAGTTTTACAATCGCAATATTGGTCATACAAGCAATTCATGAATGATTAGTAGAAGGAAGAGAACTTTCACATGCAAATACACTATCTTGGAAATCTTTTGTGATTGTGAGCCCCCATCAAAATATTATATTTCAAATTTTTTGATGTTGGACAAGGAAGATAACATAATGATTTATGTTTGTTCATATTCACATAGAAGTTATATTGTCATAGATCCTTCAACATGTGGTGCTTGCCCCCTATCTTTGCTAGACAAAAATTCCACACCAAGTAGAGATACTACTTGTGCATCCAAAAACCCTTGAACCCAAATCTTGTTTTGAGAATCCACCATACCTACCTATGGATTGAGCAAGGTCCTTCAAGTAAGTTGTCATCGGTGCAATAAGGCAATAAAAATTGCTTCTAAAAGTGTTAGATCATTTAGTGTAAGAGAAAATTGAGCGTTGTACGAACTTGTGATGGCAAAGAATAAAAGTGACAGACTGCATAATAAAGGTTTCTATCATAAGGGGCAATATAACGTGATGTTCTTTTGCACTAAGGGGTTGAGCATACAAACAAATAAGTGCATGGCAACCTCTACTTCCCTCTGCGAAGGGCCTATCTTTTACTTTTTAGTATTTACTTTTATGTAAAGAGTCAATGTTTTTCTCTCTATTCCTTTTTATTTTTCTGTTTTGGCAAGCATCATGTGGTGAGGAAATATCTAGGCACATATATCCAGTTGGATATGGGTAGCATGAGTTATTATTGTTGACATCACCCTTGAGGTGAATACGTTGGGGGGCGAAATGATAAGCCCCTATCTTTCTATGTGTCCGGTTGAAATGTTTTTCTCATGTGTACGCGGTGAGTGTTAGCAATCATAGAAGACTATATGATGGTTGAGTATGTGGAGCTCTTACTTAGACTCTGTTGAATAAGTTGAATTGCAATTGCTTGGTGAATGAGAACATAGGTTTTTGAGTTTCAAGAGCATTCATTGTTTGAACCTTAACATGTGAATTGGTTGCTACTTTAACATGAGAAGTTTTATAAGAAAGAATTGTTGTTATGATGCTAGGAAAAGTGATTGAAATTTTCATTGATCAAACTTGTGCACTTTGCTAGCATTCACACTTCATAAATTATTTCTTTTATCATTTACCTACTCAAGGACGAGTAGGAATTAAGCTTGGGGATGCTGATACGTCTCCAACGTATCTATAATTTATGAAGTATTCGTGCCATGTTTACAACAATTTTATATGGTTTGGTATGATTTGCATGGAACTAACCCGGACTGACGTTGTTTTCAGCAGAACTACCATGGTGTTGTTTTTTTGTGCAGAAATGAAAGTTCTCCAAATGTGCTGAAACTTTTTGTGGATTTTTATGGACCAGAAGAGAACCATTGGTCCAGAGCAGCACCTGGGGGTGCCCTAAGGGGGGCACAACCCACCAGGGCGCGCCTGGGCCCCTAGACGCGCCTCGGTGGGTTGTGCCCACCCCGGTGGCCTCCCGTACCCCTTCTTCGCCCTGTAAATTCCCAAATATTCCGAAAACCCTCGAGGAGACCCTAGACCGGAAGTTCCGCTGCCGCAAATCTCTGTAGCCACCAAAAACCAATCGGGACCCCGTTCCGGCACCCTGACGGAGGGGGGGGGAATCATCTCCGGTGGCCATCTTCATCACCCCGGCAGCCACCACGATGAGAAGGGAGTAGTCCACCCTCAGGGCTGAGGGTTTGTACGAGTAACTATGTGTTTAATCTCTCTCTCCCGCGATCTTGAGATGTCATGATCTTGATGTATCATGGGCTTTGTTAACATAGTTGGATCATATGACGTTTCTCCCCTCTTTACTCTTGTTGTGATGAATTGAGTCTTTATCCTTTGAAGTTTTGTCTTGTCGGATTGAAAGTTCAGATCTGAGAACAGATGATATATGTCTTGCATATGAATACTCGTAGCGACAATGGGGTATTATTTTGATTCACTTGATATATGTTATGGCACTCAACTTGCGGATTCCCGAGGTGACTTTGGGGTAATTTATGCATAGGGGTTGATGCACGTTATTATTATCTTTTCTCCAATAGAAACTTTGGGGTCTCCTTGTAGTTCTTTGTGTGGATTGAGTATTATGAATCTGAAATTGTTTGATACATATCGTATAATTAACTCACGGGTACTTGCGGTGACATTGGGGTATCTAGGTGACATTAGAGTTGGTTGATATGTATCATATTGTGTTATTTTAGTATGAACTCTTGATTAGATCGATCGGAAAGAATAGCTTGCTGTAATTTTAGTACGAACTCTAGGATAGATTGATCAGAAAGAATATCTTTGAGGTGGTTTTGTACCGTACAAACAATTTCTATCTTTTGTTCTCCGCTAATAGGAACTCGGGAGTGATTCTTTATTGCACTTTGAGGGATAATCATATGTTCCAACTATGTTAGCATTGTTGAGAGATTGCACTAGTGAAAGTATGCACCCTGGGCCTCATTTTCCATCATTGCAATACCGTTTGTGCTCTGTTTACTATTTACTACCTTGCTGTTTTTTATTGTTCGCACTACAAAAACTCACATCTACTATCCACACTACACTTTTATCACCATCTCTTCACCGTAGTGCACCTATACAATTTGCCATTGTATTGGGTGTGTTGGGGATACAAGAGATTTCTTGTATTTGACTGCAGGGTTTCTTGAGAGAGAATATCTTCATCGTGTGCCTCCCACGGATTGATAAACCTTAGGTCATCTACTTGAGCGAAAACTGCTACTGTCCAACAAAACTCCGCGCTTGGAGGCCCAACACGTGTCTACAAGAATAAAGTTGCATAGTAGACATCAGAGACCAAGTCCAAGAAGACCTATGCAATTGCTCAAGCAACCAAGAACTCCAATCTTGCCTTGCAAGCCAAGAAAGTGATAAGCCAACCCACAAGGGATGAATAAGTGAGTGAAGAGATATGTGAGGAAGATGTTGACACCTCTTGCCGGCAAATAACTGTGCAAAAGACTTGGCCCTTTTGGTCAAAAAGTACTCCGAGACCATGGTAAACAAAGGGAAGAATCTTCAAGGAAGATCATTTGGACAAAGGAAATGCTACAATTGTGATACCCCAAGACACTTTGTACATGATTGTCCGTATGAGAGACGTGAAGACAAATCCAAGAAACTTGTGCTCAAGAAAAAGAAGTTCACCAAGTTTGCAAAGAGGAAGGATGACAAGGCTCTTGTTCATGAAGAATACATGTCCAAGGATGAATATGACAGTGATGATGATCAAGTGGGCACGGCCGCCATTGCCATGCATGCCACTATGTAACGCCCCGGATACAACTTCCCATATTCGTAACTCCGACTCTTGCCATTTCCGGCTATGTGATTTATTATTTCCTCCGTCGTTGGGTTTTTGTCTGTTGTTTTGCATTTTGTTCTTGGTATGCATCTCGTCTCATAGCATCATGCGCATTGCATCGGCATTGTTTTCATAAAACTTGCATCCGTTCGTGTTCCGCCGGTTCTCTCCGTTGTCCGTTCGGAGTCCAGACACACTCGCACGCGCCCGCGGCACCTCCGAAATATTATTTTATAAGTGGCATAAAAATGTTCTCGGAATGGGTTGCAACTTGTCGTGCGGTCTTATTATAGTGTAGACAGGCCGCCTGCCAAGTTTCGTCGCATTCGGAGTCCATTTGGTAGCCCAACCGTTAAATATATAGCGGCACCGTTGCCGGTACCTTCGTCGGACGTTTCGGCTTTCGAAACTATCGCCGGGCTGCATTTCTCTTCTCTTCCCTTAGCCCAACCCTCTCGTCACAGCCCACCTAGGCCTGCCTAACCCCCCTCACGTCTGGAACCGCCTGATCGAGATCCGAGGGTCCGAAACCCCCCTAACCCTAGCCTTACCCCTATATAAACACCCCTCCTTCCGAAATTGGGCAACCCTAGCCCCTAGCCTCCCCTAACCTCCCGCAGCTGCCACCTCCCACCTTCTCCTCGTAATCCGGCGCCGGCCACCTCCTCCCTGCCACTTGGCCTCCTCCCATAGGCCAGCCGCCGCAGCGCAGCCTCCCTCACCCAACCGGAAGGAGCCACGCGTCTCCCTCACCCCCGCAGCCCTCCTCCCACCTCTTGTGGCCCTGCAGGCCCACGTGCAGCCCGCCCGGGCCCGAGCCACCGCCGCCCTCGGCCCGCAGGCGCTCGCCCGCGCCCAGCGCCCGCTCCCATCGTCCCCGAGCCAGGAGGGCTCGGCCGCGCCCGATCCGCCCGTCGCCGGCGACCGTTGCCGCCGCCCGCTGCCGCCGCCCGCCGACCCTCGCCGGTGCGTTGCTCCGCCACCGGACCCGCGCGACTCGTCGCCGCCGCTTGGCTTCGTCCCGCGCCCGGCAGGAGCCCGTGCTCGCTCGCCCCGAGCGATCCAGATCGGGAGAGGAACTCCCGATCCAGATCGACACCACCGTCCCGTCACCTCATCGCCGTGCGCCGCCACCGGCCGGAGCTCGCCGTGGTCCGCACCCCGCCGACCCCCCCGGTGCCATCCCGTCGTCGTCCTCCGACCCTGGCATCGCCGGACCTCGCCTCGGTCACCGTCGTTCCCTTCGATCCAGTCAACTAGATCATGAGGAGCTCGAAGCCTCCGCGTGGGCCCCGCGTTTGCCGGCCCAGCCATGACCCCGATCCGGCCCGTTGCGTCGGCCGCTGCCCCGGCCTGCCAGGCTTCCTCCACCGACCGGGGCCTTAGCCCATGGGTGAGCAGTGCCCAACCCCTCTTCTGTGCCTGTCGGGCCAACTAGTTTTAGCCCATTTTATTTTTTCCTGCTTGTGTGAATTTAGCTTTTATCCCAGGATTTGGCAGTTTTACAGAAAACCCCCTGAAGTTCATGCATGTAATAATTAATTAACTGTGCATCGGAATTAAATAATTTATATATGTAAAATCCTCAGAAAATTGTGTAGATTAATAATATGCCATATTCATCCATGTTTAAAATGTTTAAATTATTGTTTTTTTAAATTTGCTAATATGCCATGTTAAAATGATTTATTTCATAACTAATTAACCGTAGCTCCGATTTTAATAAACTTTATATGTAAATGGGGTGAAAAAATGCATAGTTTAACATGGTCCACATTATTTTCCTGTTTAACAAACTTAAAATATGGTTTAGGACAGAACAGTACTGAATCCATAATTTGCATATGGGGATTTTTCGGAATTGTTGGTTGTTACTTCCGGCCTCATTTAAATTTGCATAGATAGGTAGTTTCATTATGCTTTACCTCTTGCCATGTTTAATAACATTTAATATTGTTGGGTACATAACCGAGATCAAACTAAATAATTGCATGTGGTGTTTCGTCAATATGCAACTCGTTGCATATTGATCTCCACTTAACTTGTAGTATTGTTTGTTGCACTTGCCATGCCATGGCTCTTTAAACCGGACACGCATCATACTTGATTGTGCATCATGCCATGGTTATGTGATGGTTGTTTACTATGTTGCTTGCTTCTTTCCGGTGTTGCTTCTTAGTTCCGGTAACGTTGCGTTCGTGAGGATTCGTTCGACTACGTTGGTTCGTCTACTTCATGGACTCGTTCTTCTTCCTAGCGGGATTTCAGGCAAGATGACCGCTACCCTGGATCTCACTACTATCATTGCTATGCTAGTTGCTTCGTTCTATCGCTTTGCTGCGCTACCTATCATCTGTTTGTCGAGCCATCCCATGTTGCCATGAACCTCTAACCTTTGACACCTTTCCTATGCAAACCATTGTTTGGCTATGTTACCGCTTTCTCAGCCCTCTTATAGCGTTGCTAGTTGCAGGTGAAGTTGAAGATTTCTCCATGGTGGACAGGATTTTGGTTGGGATATCACAATATCTCTTATATTATTAATGCATCTATATATTTGGTAAAGGGTGGAAGACTTGGCCTTTTGCCTGGTGTTTTGTTCCACTCTTTCCGCCCTAGTTTCCGTCATACCGGTGTTATGTTCCCGGAGTTTGCGTTCCTTACGCGGTCGGGTGATTTATGGGACCCCCTTGACAGTTCGCTTTGAATAAAACTCCTCCAGCAAGGCCCAACCTTGGTTTTACCATTTGCCTCACCTAGCCCTTTTTCCCTTGAGAGTCGCGCTCTCGAGGGTCATCTTTATCTTATCCCCCCCGGGCCAGTGCTCATCGTGAGTGTTGGTCCAAACTGTCGGCCGCGGTGGCCACCAGGGGCAACTCTGGGCTGGCCTACCGGAAGTCTGGACAATCCGGTGTGCCCTGAGAACGAGATATGTGCAGCTCCTATCGGGATTTGTCGGCACATCCGGGCGGCTTTGCTGGTCTTGTTTTACCATTGTCGAAATGTCTTGTAAACCGGGATTCCGAGTCTGATCGGGTCTTCCTGGGAGAAGGTCTATTCCTTCGTTGATCGCGAGAGCTTGTCATGGGCTAAGTTGGGACACCCCTGCAGGGTATAATCTTTCGAAAGCCGTGCCTGCGGTTATAGGCAGATGGGAATTTCTTAATGTCCGGTTGTAGATAACTTGACACCAGATCCGAATTAAAACGCATCAATCGTGTGTGTAGCCGTGATGGTCTCTTCTCGGCGGAGTCCGAGAAGTGAACACGGTTTCTAGGTTATGTTTGACGTAAGTAGGAGTTCAGGATCACTTCTTGATCATTGCTAGCTCACGACCGTTCCTTTTGCTCTCTTCTTGCTCTTATTTGCGTATGTTAGCCACCATATATGCTTAGTCGCTGCTGCAGCCTCACCACCTTACCCCTTCCTTTCCCTTTAAGCTTTGCTAGTCTTGATACCCATGGTAATGGGATTGCTGAGTCCTCGTGGCTCACAGATTACTACAACAACAGTTGCAGGTACAGGTTCTATGATGTTCATGACGCGAGAGCGATGTTTGCTTGTATTGGAGTTCTTCTTCTGCTTCTTCTTTGATCAGGGGATAGGTTCCAGGTCGGCAGCCTGGGCTAGCAGGGTGGATGTCGTTTGAGTTTCTATTTGTGTTTCATCCGTAGTCGGATGATGATCTATGTATGATGATGTTGTATTCATGTGGCATTTATGCCTTGTGTATGTATCCCCATATATTATGTAATGTTTATGTAATGATATCCACCTTGCAAAAGCGTTTCAATATGCGGGTCTATCCTTGGTGGGACCTTCGAGTTCCTTTTGGATAGGGTCGCATATTGGGCGTGACAAGTTGGTATCAGAGCCTCGACCGACCATAGGAGCCCCCTTGATTGTTGGCTGTTGTTGAGTCTAGAAGAAAACTATTTTGAGTCTTAGGATTATATATATCGGAGAGTAGGATTCTTTTTACTCCTCAGCCCCCTTCATCGCTTTGGTGAGGACTCTTGACGTAGATGTTTTGTCTTTCCTCTCCTCAAATTTCACTAAAAAATATTTAGGATCACGCGGGTATCTTGGAATCGTTTCGGTGGTTTTGTGACGAGAACATTGTTCTTGGTGCCTCCTGTCGATTTATGTGGCTTTGACCCGGGGAGTTGAGCTCCGAGGTGTTGTCATCACAATTTTATCGTTGTAGTACTGGAATACCTGAGTTTTGCCGACATCGAAAATCTCTTTTATGCAGTTGTTGGTGAGATAACCCCGATAACCCAGTACTGGGGGAGCTCGGGAGTATTGCCATAACTCGTATAACGGATGCTTTTCGAAGGTTGAGGTACACGATTTCCGAAGGTTTCTTGGTTATGTGTTGACGGATGGATACATCTTGGATGTAGGTATTGTTAGTTTGGGTGAGATATATTGCTTCCCCTGTATCCCCAACACCAGATTGCATAACCAGAAAGTTTCGGGAGTTTTATAGGTGGGAATTCAAGTAGCTCCTAGAATATCTTTTCGACAGATGCATGATATGAGATTGGGGTTTGACGTCTAGTGGTCCGCCTTTCCACGGTCGTTTTTACAGTGGTCTCGTTGTGTCTTAAAGAACCCTTGGCTATGCTGGTTCGGGGACACTTCGTATGTCATGTGCACTGCCTTGTACATGATGGTGCTGTACACTCGAGCCCGTGTGGGCCCCACCACGAAAACTTCGAACGAAATCTCTATCATATGTTTGTTCCGGCTTATTCTGCAAGCCAATCCTTTGTTTTGTTTTATTTGTGGTATTCGAGTTGCTTCGAGTCAAATGTTGAATCCATACCTTTCTTAAATGGTGTTCTCATATTTCTATGGGAGTGCTAATCCTTTCGATCATCGAGATTGTCATGTCAATTCTTTCCAACCGATGTGCTTCTTTTCAAGTGGATCCGATCATTTCAACATTCGCAAGATCACCTCTCAGTTTCCCAACGTTGTTCGTTTCATCCGTACCCAAGTTGCCTTTGCTTTCCCGCCCTCCCACCCCTTTTTCTTCAAGGACTCAGATTTTTTTAATCAAGTATCCATTTATTCATGTGATGTCACTTCACTCTTCTCAATCAATGTTTTGATCCGGTGATCCCTTGTGAAGATGCTCACGAGCTTCAAGTTTATCATTCTTCGTTCTCTTTTTCTTCTCCGGTGGATCCAATTCAAGCTTTCGGTGTTGATCATATCCCTTTCCTCGGTTCAAATGTTTTTCCACGTCGATGCACCTCTTAATTGTTCACCTCTCTCTATTCTTATCCGGAGTGCTCAAGATATCCCAGAAGACTTGTGTTTCCATTCTTAATCCGTTCAAGATATTCCGAGGTTGTTATCTCATTCAAGTCATTTAATTCAACCGGTGCAATCCCCCCTTTCAATCAATTGTTCAACGGTGTTTTATTTTGAGTGGGCCCTAACCCACAGGTCTTTTTCCAAGATCTTACCTGACTCTTCTAATTATTCCGGAGTTATTCTTAAATTCTATTCAAGTGTGATGTAAGAATGAATTTTCATCAGTCACATGCCTTCTCCAAGATCACTTTCAAAATATTTTCATCGCTGGTTCATCATTCCTATTCTTCTTTGTTCCGGAGTATCTCAATAATTCATGGTGATGTTTATCGTCATCATTCTCGGATTTTGTAGACCGAAGAAGAGTTTCTCTTAAATCTTGCTCCATTCTCTTCAAGATTCATGGTTCTAGCTTGATGCCATCCTCTCATAATTGTTTTTGATTGTGAGAATTCTTTTCACCCATCCGGAGCATTTCATGAGTTGTTTCCATTTCTTTCCTCCGAAGGCCATCATGTCATAATTATTCATTCTCAGCTTTCAGCTCTCGTTCTCCTAATCATACCGGTGCATCGTTCAAATATCCTCTAATCAGTTCATGTTCTATTCGTTCTCATGTATCTAAATTCCCTCAAGTATCTTCATTCGTTCTCTAATTCTTACCGGTGATTCACACCTTTACTTCATTCGTTTTCAATTCTTACGGTCGTTCATTCAAGATTTCACTTTCTTCGTTATCATATCAACTCATTCATTCTTTCGTTCTTTTCAATCCTACTGGTGGTCGTTGAAGACCTTCCCAAGTTTGTGCTATATCTCTCTTAATCCTTTCTTCGAGAATAAGTAGTATGCTAAATCCGTTGTTTGTCATCAATTTAAATTGGTGAAGGATAGGCATGACATAATTCTTATTCTTGTTTCATCCAAGTGATTAATTCCTTCTTCCGGAGATTGTTCATGATGAAGTAATTCTCGGTTCTAGTATTCATCTTTTCTTTCCGGAGTTCCAAGTTCTCTCGGTTATATCATCGCAAAGCTCCATCTAAATCATTGTAAGGCTTCACCTTGTGTTTTCAACTTCTCTTTCTTTCTATCATCCTTTTATTACCGGAGTTCTTCATTGAGGCTCTACATGATGATTCGTCAAGGATCCTTTCATTCTTCAATTCTTCTTCAAGATTTCTCTCGAAGTTATGATCTGCTAAGCTTTACTCTAAAATAAACATGGTGCTCAACACATGTTTTGTTTTGAGGAGCTCAAGTATTCTTCATCTTGCATTCCAAAGTGCAATTCTTTCTACCTTACCTTTTGAGATGGTGTTATGTCATCCTTGGCAATTTCTCCTCGTGCTTCATGATTCACAAGTTGTCAGGAATGAGTTAATTAAATCCATCATTTTCTCTTCGTTCAAGATATCTTTTCGACCAATCAATCTCTTTGTTGGAGTTATCTTGGGTTAGTTTTCACCTAAAGCCTTCCCTAAGGAATGTTGCTCATTGTGGTGCTTATCAATGATCCAAGTTTTCTCCTATCCTCTCATCGAAAGAAGTTTTCATCCCTTCGTTGGTCTCAAACAAGCAATTGTTTTTCATTAGTGGCAGGTTGTCACCTCATCATTTTGAGATGTTTGCCATAAGCCCACAACAAACTTGTGCTTTTCGTTGTTGATTTTTGCAACAACTCCGTTCAATTCTTCTTTGCAAGGATGCTTTCCAAGTTCATTTGTGGCAGAAATTGTCATTTTCTTCTCCGCCCCTTTATCCAAACAATCTAACTTCTATTCTTTCGTCCCGAAGGCATTGTGATGTTGCTCTCTTCACTCATCATCTCGATTTGAAGATCATGTTCTTCTCCTTGCTTCTCCATTTAGTCGGAGTGTCGTGTTTTCATTCGAGTTCTTCCATCTTATCAAGTTTTGCCTCTCTTTTCAACCGGAGTGTTGTCTGAAATCTTTCTTACCCATTGTGCCATTCTTTCAATAGTTCCGGAGGCAGTGTGTTGTTGATTTCATCAAGTATCTTCCCATCTTCTCAAGTTCATGTTATATTCCTTCCATGTTCAACCGGAGTGCTGCCCAAATTCTTCCTCTCTCATCTTGTTTTAACCAGAGTGGTTTCAATTCCTTCTTGTCCATTATGCTCGTCATTCATGTCTTTGCAACCTTCAAGTTCTCGTAATGTTCCTCGTTCCTCTTTTCTAACGGATTGTTTGCAATCTCGTTCATCTCTAATTGCTCAACCTCTCAAGGTTCATGGTTTCACTCATTGGTCGAAGAAGCAACTTAGTTTTGCCGCTTATCTTCCTCTTCCTTTTCCCTCCGGTGCCATCCTAGATCTCGGGATGAGATCCTCTCGTAGTGGTGGAGTGTTGTAACGCCCCGGATACAACTTTCCATATTCGTAACTCCGACTCTTGCCATTTCCGGCTATGTGATTTATTATTTCCTCTGTGGTTGGGTTTTTGTCTGTTGTTTTGCATTTTGTTCTTGGTATGCATCTCGTCTCATAGCATCATGCGCATTGCATCGGCATTGTTTTCATAAAACTTGCATCCGTTCGTGTTCCGCCGGTTCTCTCTGTTGTCCGTTCGGAGTCCAGACACACTCGCACGCGCCCGCGGCACCTTTGAAATATTATTTTATAAGTGGCATAAAAATGTTCTCGGAATGTGTTGCAACTTGTCGTGCGGTCTTATTATAGTGTAGACAGGCCGCCTGCCAAGTTTCGTCGCATTCGTAGTCCATTTGATAGCCCAACCGTTAAATATATAGCGGCACCGTTGCCGGTACCTTCGTCGGACGTTTTGGCTTTCGAAACTGTCGCCGGGCTGCATTTCTCTTCTCTTCCCTCAGCCCAACCCTCTCGTCACAACCCACCTAGGCCTGCCTAACCCCCCTCGCGTCCGGAACCGCCCGATCGAGATCCGAGGGTCCGAAACCCCCCTAACCCTAGCCTTACCCCTATATAAACACCCCTCCTTCCTAAATTGGGCAACCCTAGCCCCTAGCCTCCCCTAACCTCCCACAGCCGCCACCTCCCACCTTCTCCTCGTAATCCGGCGCCGGCCACCTCCTCCCTGCCACTTGGCCTCCTCCCATTGGCCAGCCGCCGCAGCGCAGCCTCCCTCACCCAACCGGAAGGCGCCACGCATCTCCCGCACCCCCGCAGCCCTCCTCCCACCTCCTATGGCCCTGCAGGCCCAGGCGCAGCCCGCCCGGGCCCGAGCCGCCGCCGCCCCCGGCCCGTAGGCGCTCGCCCGCGCCCAGCGCCCGCTCCCCTCGTCCCCGAGCCAGGAGGGCTCGGCCGCGCCCGATCCGCCCGTCGCCGGCGACCGCTGCCGCCGCCCGCCGACCCTCGCTGGTGCGTTGCTCCGCCACCGTACCCGCGCGACTCGCCGCCGCCGCTTGGCTTCGCCCCGCGCCCCGCAGGAGCCCGTGCTCGCTCGCCCCGAGCGATCCAGATCGGGAGAGGAACTCCCGATCCAGATCGACGCCGCCGTCCCGTCACCTCATCGCCGTGCGCCGCCACCGGCCGGAGCTCGCCGTGGTCCGCACCCCGCCGACCCCCCCCCCGGTGCCATCCCGTCGTCATCCTCCGACCCTGCCATCGCTGGACCTCGCCTCGGTCACCGCCGTTCCCTTCGATCCAATCAACCGGATCAGGAGGAGCTCGAAGCCTCCGTGTGGGCCCCGCGTCTGCCGGCCCAGCCGTGACCCTGATCCGGCCCGTTGCGTCGGCCGCTGCCCCGGCCTGCCAGGCTTCCTCCATCGACCCGGGCCTTAGCCCATGGGTGAGCAGCGCCCAACCCCTCTTCTGTGCCTGTCGGGCCAACTAGTTTCAGCCCATTTTGTTTTTTTTCCTGCTTCTGTGAATTTAGCTTTTATCCCAGGATTTGGCAGTTTTACAGAAAACCCCCTGAAGTTCATGCATGTAATAATTAATTAACTGTGCATCGGAATTAAATAATTTATATATGTAAAATGCTCAGAAAATTGTGTAGATTAATAATATGCCATATTCATCCATGTTTAAAATATTTAAATTGCTGTTTGTTTAAATTTGCTAATATGCCATGTTAAAATGATTTATTTCATAACTAATTAACCGTAGCTCCGATTTTAATAAACTTTATATGTAAATGGGGTGGAAAAATGCATAGTTTAACATGGTCCACGTTATTTTCCTGTTTAACAAACTTAAAATATGGTTTAGGACAGAACAGTACTGAATCCATAATTTGCATATGGGGATTTTCCGGAATTGTTGTTTGTTACTTCCGGCCTCATTTAAATTTGCCTAGATAGGTAGTTTCATTATGCTTTACCTCTTGCCATGTTTAATAACATTTAATATTGTTGGGTACATAACCGAGATCAAACTAAATAATTGCATGTGGTGTTTCGTCAATATGCAACTCGTTGCATATTGATCTCCACTTAACTTGTAGTATTGTTTGTTGCACTTGCCATGCCATGCCTCTTTAAACCGGACACGCATCATACTTGATTGTGCATCATGCCATGGTTATGTGATGGTTGTTTACTATGTTGCTTGCTTATTTCCGGTGTTGCTTCTTAGTTCCGGTAATGTTGCGTTCGTGAGGATTCGTTCGACTACGTTGGTTCGTCTACTTCATGGACTCGTTCTTCTTCCTAGCGGGATTTCAGGCAAGATGACCGCTACCCTGAATCTCACTACTATCATTGCTATGCTAGTTGCTTCGTTCTATTGCTTTGATGCGCTACCTATCATCTGTTTGTCGAGCCATCCCATGTTGCCATGAACCTCTAACCTTTGACACCTTTCCTATGCAAACCATTGTTTGGCTATGTTACCGCTTGCTCAGCCCTCTTATAGCGTTGCTAGTTGCAGGTGAAGTTGAAGATTTCTCCATGGTGGACAGGATTTTGGTTGGGATATCACAATATCTCTTATATTATTAATGCATCTATATATTTGGTAAAGGGTGGAAGACTTGGCCTTTTGCCTGGTGTTTTGTTCCACTCTTGCCGCCCTAGTTTCCGTCATACCGGTGTTATGTTCCCAGAGTTTGCGTTCCTTACGCGGTCGGGTGATTTATGGGACCCCCTTGACAGTTCGCTTTGAATAAAACTCCTCCAGCAAGGCCCAACCTTGGTTTTACCATTTGCCTCACCTAGCCCTTTTTCCATTGAGAGTCGCACTCTCAAGGGTCATCTTTATCTTATCCCCCCCCCCGGGCCAGTGCTCGTCGTGAGTGTTGGTCCAAACTGTCGGCCGCCGGTGGCCACCAGGGGCAACTCTGGGCTGGCCTACCGGAAGTCTGGACAATCCGGTGTTCCCTGAGAACGAGATATGTGCAGCTCCTATCGGGATTTGTCGGCACATCCGGGCGGCTTTGCTGGTCTTGTTTTACCATTGTCGAAATGTCTTGTAAACCGGGATTCCGAGTCTGATCGGGTCTTCTTGGGAGAAGGTCTATTCCTTCGTTGATCGCGAGAGCTTGTCATGGGCTAAGTTGGGACACCCCTGCAGGGTATAATCTTTCGAAAGCCATGCCTGCGGTTATAGGCAGATGGGAATTTGTTAATGTCCGGTTGCAGATAACTTGACACCAGATCCGAATTAAAACGCATCAACCGTGTGTGTAGCCGTGATGGTCTCTTCTAGGCGGAGTCCGAGAAGTGAACACGGTTTCTGGGTTATGTTTGACGTAAGTAGGAGTTCAGGATCACTTCTTGATCATTGCTAGCTCACGACCGTTCCTTTTGCTCTCTTCTCGCTCTTATTTGCGTATGTTAGCCACCATATATGCTTAGTCGCTGCTGCAGCCTCACCACCTTACCCCTTCCTTTCCCTTTAAGCTTTGCTAGTCTTGATACCCATGGTAATGGGATTGCTGAGTCCTCGTGGCTCACAGATTACTACAACAACAGTTGCAGGTACAGGTTCTGCGATGTTCATGACGCGAGAGCGATGTTTCCTTGTATTGGAGTTCTTCTTCTGCTTCTTCTTCGATCAGGGGATAGGTTCCAGGTCGGCAGCCTGGGCTAGCAGGGTGGATGTCGTTTGAGTTTCTGTTTGTGTTTCATCCGTAGTCGGATGATGATCTATGTATGATGATGTTGTATTCATGTGGCATTGTATGCCTTGTGTATGTATCCCCATATATTATGTAATGTTGATGTAATGATATCCACCTTGCAAAAGCGTTTCAATATGCGGGTCTATCCTTGGTGGGACCTTCGAGTTCCTTTTGGATAGGGTCGCATATTGGGCGTGACACACTACCTCCTCCTCCTCCACCACCAGCCTCTTCGACTCTCCAAACAAGGACAAGCCTTTCACCCATCGGTGCCTTATGGCCAAAGAGGTAAAAACAAAGTCTCAATCTAAGAAACCCGACATCTACACTCCCAATGTCTCATGTGAAATAGGGGAGGATGAGTGTGATGAGGGCATGTATAATGATAAGGAATCCTTAATGGATTTCATGAAAAGTCTTCATGGTGAAGCTCGTGTTCGTTTTGGGGATCTCCTTAAGTCACTTGCTGAACTCGATGACTTTATTGAGAATGTTCAAAACCTCCTCATAGAGGAAAAAGAGAGAGTCGATCTCCTCGAGCACGAACTAAATGAAGAGACTGTCATGAGAGGATCACTTGAGGAAGCCTTGTCGGCTCATCAAATTGACTTTGTTAAAACCAATGATGCTTTGCAACTTCCTCTTGAGAACAAATATGCTCTTAACATTAGAGTTGAAAAGCTTCTAGTTGATCACACGAGACTTGTTGAGGAACATGAGTTCCTTGTGACTAGCTCCAAGGTTGTGAAAGGTGACCTCATTGCCCTCACCGAGTCTTATGCTCAATTTAAAGCTACAACCATTAAGGCTCTCACTTTCGTACCCCATATAGAATTAAATTATGATGCTTGTATGGCTAACTTTGCTCATGATTGCAGCTCTCTCCAAGAGGAGAATAAGAAGTTGAAGGCTCAAATTTAGAAAGGCTTGTATCATGCATCCAAGGGGAGAAAAACCTTAATGACCTCTTGAGCAACCAAAAGGAGTGTGTTGCCAAGGAGGGAGTTGGGTTTGATCCCACATCCAAGAATGGTAAGAAAAAGAAGAAGAAGAACAACAAGAAGATCGGTCCGACTCCTTCCCCTCCCCAAAAGGTAGTGGTTGTACAAGAAGGGCACAAGGAGAAGGAAAAGGAAAAAGGGGTTGTTGGGAGTGGCAAGGTCACTAGGGACAAGGCCATTCCCAAGAATCTTGCCGACAAGAACAATCCATCTTATGTCCTCATGAGAGGAGATGATGGCTAACCTTTGCAAATTTGTTAGATCTAACTATGATGATTATGCTTGGACTATTTGGGCCCCCAAGACCCTTGTTGCTAACTCTCCAGGACCCATTGCAAAATGGGTACCTATAACCAAAGCTTGATTCTTGTAGGACTATGTCTCCGCTGGAAAACAATGGGTGATCCATAGTGGATGCACCAATCATATGACCGGAGAAAGGGAGATGCTTGTGGAGTTCGTTGATTCACTCAGGGCCTCTTCGAACATCTCTTTTGGTGACAATAGCAAGGGCAAGGTATTGGGTTTGGGCAAGGTGGTAATCTCTAATGATTCCTCACTTTCAAATGTCATGCTTGTCCAATCCCTTCACTACAATTTACTTTCAACTATTCAAATGGCACGTGCCGGTTATGATTTGCATTTCGGTGAATTCCATGTGACCATCTTTAAGAGAAGCAATCTCAAAGTGGTCTTTGTTGGGCATGTTGAAGACAACCTTTACGTGGTTGATTTCTAAAAAGAGAAAACTCATCTTGCAACATGCCTAATGGCCAAGGCCGACGCAGGGTGGCTATGGCACCGTAGGCTAGCTCACGGTTGTATGAGAAATTTAGAAGCTCTCTTAAAGGGGGAGCACATCCTTGGACTAACCAATGTGTCTTTTGCCAAAGATCGTCCTTGTAATGCTTGCATTGCCGGAAAGCTTCATGAAAAAGCTCATAAAGTGAAGACTATCATCACCACCTTGAGGCCCCTTGAGCTTATCCATTTGGATCTTTTTGGGCCTCCAACTTATGATAGTTTGGGAGGGAGGAGGTATTGCCTTATTATTGTTGATGACTTCACAAGATATACTTGGGTGTTCTTTCTCAAGACCAAAGATGAAACTCAAGAAACCTTCATCAACTTTGCCAAAGAAGCTCAACGTCAACATAATTGTGAGATCAAGGCAATTCAAAGTGACAATGGCACCGAGTTCAAGAACTACATGATGGATGAATTCTTGAGTGAAGAGGGGATAAAGCATCAATATGCCACACCATATACTCCCCAACAAAATGGTGTCGTGGAGAGGAATAATCAGACTCTTATTGAGATGGCTAGGACCATGCTTGAGGAGTACAAGTCTCCATACAAGCTTTGGGCCGAAGCCATCAACACCGCATGTCATGCTTCAACCCGGCTTTATCTTCGCAAGCTCAAGAACAAGGCCCCATATGAGCTCCTAATTGGGAGAAATCCTAACTTCAAATACTTTCGGGTATTTGGTTGTAAGTGTTTCATTTTAAAGAAGAAATCCCGATTAACTAAGTTTGAGTCTAGAACTTATGAGGGCATATTTGTTGGATATGCATCAAACTCTAATGCTTACCGAGTTCTCAATAAATCCACTGAATGCATTGAGGAAACAGTTAATGTGGAGTTTGATGAAGATAACGGCTCCCGTGTGGAGCAAATTGTTCCTAGTGTTATAGGTGATGAGGCTCCTTCACAAGCTATATGGACGATGGGGATATGCCACATTCTTCCACAAGAAACACCCCAAGTCCAAGTAGAAGAAGAAGGAGTAAGATCCCCTCTTGTGGAGTCCCCACAAGGGAAGTCATTACCGGCACGTCTTGAACAAGATGCTATGGGATATCATTTAGCTATCCAAGAACAAGATCAAGTCCCTCATATTCCTGAGCAAGGTCAAGAGCAAGCTCATTCAAATGGTGAAGAACCAATTATTGAGGCTCATGATCAAGCTAGTTCATGATCCAGATCAAGGTCAACCCCAACCGCAAGTGTCTTCATCATCATCACTTCCCAATGAGCAAGAACTTGTGGTTGTAAAGAGAAGGGTGTCTCTGAGGTCAAAACAATCTCAAGGTCAAGCTTCTTCATCAAGTCCAAAACCAAGTGAAGAAGAGCTTGCAATTAAGGAGCAAAAAGTGGATGCCAAGATAAAGCATCTTCAACATCTCACCGAGAACATCTATGGAAGCATCAAAAAGGAGGTAACTACTCGTAGATGTTTGGCAAACTTTTGTGAACATCACTCGTTTATCTCTTGTCACTGGTACGCGTGGGTGCTATACAAACGGGTTTTAACCCCTTTCCGCGACGACATTTGGAACCGTCGCCAAGTGAGTGTGGGCGATAGGGGGGGTCCTTCCCACACGACCCAAAAACCGTCGGGGATAGGCCCTCCTGGCACACATGCTGGGCAAAATGAGCTCGTGTGCGATCGGGCGAGGCATCGAAATCCAATTGTTTCCTTCGTATGTACATCCCACACGGTGAATCCCATAAAAACATTTCCGTTCGTATGTATATCACACACAATCAATCCAATGAGTACGTTTCCATTCTTATGTACATCCACGCAGTCAATCCAGGGAAAACGTTTCCGTTCGTATGTACTTCCCACATAGTCAATCCAAGGAAAATGTTTCCATTCGTATGTACATCCCACACAGGTTTATGTATAGGTTCATGTGTGATAGGTGTAACTATCACACACACTCTGCCTTGGTTAACCGTTTCCTTTTATCAACTACATCACATTTCATATCGAACAACTGTTTGCCAATTTCATATAAGGCACATAGATATATTTTAATATCACGGTACGACAGCTACCGGAAAACAACACAATACAACATATAGATAGTTAAACTTCATAAGAACAATATTAGAACAATATATTCATTTCCCTAATCGAGATCATCCAGGCTCGCATTATCCACCTCTGCTTTCAGTTCAGTAAGAACCTGTTTTGCACTGGCTAGCTGGGAAAGTGCCTCCTCCTTCGCCAACACCATCTTAGCAAAGTCTGATTTAAAAAATCTGAGCTCATTCTCCACCTTCCTCTTTTTATCCCACATCTTCAAAATATTCTTCAGCGTTAACAACACTTTCTCTAAGCCTACCTCTGTTCTCTACCTGATACATGCTTCAGAGCTTTGCTAGGCACATCTTCAAAGACTATGGCCACTCTTGATCAACCCACTCCAAGTAAGAGCACTTTCGTTCATCCTATAATATTTAAAACTAGATCAGTAACAATTGTAGGGAAAATGGGTTTATAGAAACATAGAAAATCACCAATACTTATTTTGAAAAACTGAAGAAACAGGTTAATTATGACATATCCTCTCAAAAAGATCAATGTGCAAATGAATTAATTTATACTGAGACAACAACCAAATTCTGAGACATCAGAAGCTATAACTAACTACAACAACGCTACAAGTTCTTACTCATGTACTATAAATAACAAATTGAACATTTTAAGAGGAAGGTAAATATAACTGAAACAGCATAGCGAGAGTGTTTGGATGACAACAAATTGATACCAACAGGTGTGTACATGCACAAATTTAGTAACATAGAACTAATAGCACTAAGTTCGTCCACTATGTATGCCAAAACTGGTGTAAAGACAAATGTTGCTACATCTCACACCGGTGCCCTGCACTGGCGAGCCAATGCAGTGGAAAAAAACCAGGGACTCAAACTCCAGAGCACCTAGTTGACGCCCAGTTCCATCGTGCCATAAAGATTTAGTATTTTACTGCTTGGCTGCTCGGATGTGTGGACAAGTTGGCTCCACAAACTTCTGAAGCAGTGCCAAATAATTTTCTAATGGCATCGCTGATGAGATGGCAACATTTTTAGATACTAGGTACAAACTGTGACACTGTCTTAAGATGTGTTTGGTTGAAGGTGTGGTACGAATGGGTTGGGACCGTGACAGTGTCTGAATCACATCTAACAAATGATTTGTAACAACGAAAGAGGGTCTAACCTTCTCTGCACATGCCAAAAACTTCCTCCCAATGTCCACAGATTCAAACGCAACTAGCTTCATGCATGGGGATTGATGGTGACAATGAGCAGACAGATCTTCAGCCACCCCGCTCCATTTGTTAATACTAGTGGTCCTAGGGAACTACAAGAGGAAGAAATGACTCAAATCGACCGCCGGGTAAAAATCCTTCATTCCAAGTCATAGCCCGAGAGAGAGAGAGAAGATTGGCATACCCGGGTGGTGAAGGAGTCGTCGTCGAAGGAGGAACAACTGGAGAGGTCTTTGAAGAAGACCATGGCGACCCCGGTGGTAGGATGCGAGACAGCGAGAGTGAGGAAGCAAGTGAGGAAGCGGCTATAGCTTACGAAGGAAGGAAGGAAGGGGGAAACAGGGGAAATGTGACTTGTGGTCAGGGAGAAAAGGGGATGGGGAAGGGGGGTAGATATTTCGGCGATAGGCCAAAAATTTTGAAATGTGGAGGGAAACTTTGCGAGCGGTGCCGCCAGACACCATTCACTTTGAAATATAGTGTGCATCGCAAACGATTCTTCTGCTTTACGCGCATGGGATGAGTTTGATAATTCAAATTTTGGTGGAAATTTCACCGGTTACGTCATTGCATAATTTAAGATCGCTTGCTAATTTGGGCACACAAAAGAGCGTACATCACACAGACCAGACTTACTGAATCAAGCAATTTTAGTAATTAAACAGAGCCAGTAGACCTAAACATTGCTCTAACAAAAGACCATCATTAAAAATAAAGCCTAAGTACGCATAATTTTAACAAATCCTTTGCCGCGCCGGCCTATGCATCGCCGGTGTGAGATGAGACGTCGATGACTTGTCCTAGCGACATGCCGCTGTTGGTGGACTCCTCGCCCCCCTGTTGAAGTCCACCGCGTCCTCGTCCTCATCCTTGGCGCCGCCCTCAAGGTTGTAGTACTCGTAGTAGTGGTTGTGCCAGAGCTCGCGTTGGTACTCCACCGCTGATTCCTCGACGGACATACTCTTCTCTACCTCGACCCGGGCCACGCGCAACTCCTCCTCCCGGCGCTCCTCGATCTCCGCCGCCTCCTGCATCTCCAGTTCCCACTCGACGACCTCATGAGGAAGCAGGTGCTCCATGGCCACCGCTGCCTTTTCGGACGTGGGTTGCATGCTGGATTCCGAGGTGGCCAGGAATATCTTGGCATCGATGGCCTCGACCCGGGCAAGGGCGACATCGGCGGCATGAACACCAGCTCGAGCACTCTCGGCGTTTGCAGCCGTCGTTGCAGCAGCAGCTGCAGCCGTCTCGGCTGCTGCAGCTGCCCCGTCGGCTGCCGCAGACGCCCTCTCGGCGGAAGCGGCCATGCTCAATGCGTATGTGGTGGCACTCTTGGTGTAGGCGACTGCGCTCTCGGCGCAGGCGGTGGCGCTCGGGGGGACGCGGCCATCGTACAGGCCTTCAAGAAGCATTTCCACGGTGTCATCTTTTCAAGAAGGGGGTGCAGGAATGGGGATCAGAATTTGTGGATTCGGGGGTTGACGGCACTAGAGCAGACGAGCCAGCGAAGCTTAAGGAGGAATACTTAAATAGACCTAGAAATTTTCATCGCAAACGATTCCTACAAAATAACTGTGTGTGATGTTGCAGATATTTTTTATTAGCTGTGAAAGACGAATTTGGATTAAAGTGGCAACGGATGGTGTTTTGAATGCACGAGAAATTTTTAGTACTAATACAACTGTCATGTCAAATTTTTGAAAAATTTAGGGGTCATTTAACCTTTTAAGACATTTAAGTGTTTTTCCAACCATTTAATGACCGTAATTGAAATTTGAACTACATGTACATGCAAGAGCTAGCCATAACAGTTTAAAAAGTCATATTTTGTGTACTTTTGTGTGATTTAATTCCATATGAAGTAAATTGAAAGGAATTTTTAAACATATCGGTCTAACGGCTATGACAATTAAGCATTGAGTGCCATGGCATTCAAATTCCAAAAAAAGACTAGGAAAACATGAAACCTTGCTTGATGTATGTCATGCCACCAAGTTGATGTGGTAAAAAAAATTGGCCGGTTGGACGAAAGTTTGGACATGAACCCCTCACAAACCGGAGCAACTCACTAGAAGGAGTTAATTGCACAGAAGTATCACAATTGGGGCATCACATGCAGATTGGTACCAAGATTGCTAATTTTTGCATGTCAGTACCAAGATTGTGCCAGACCGTTGTAAATAGGTCTAAACTGCGTATAAACGCATATTGACAGTGTATCTGACCGTTGGGGCCCATCTGTCAGGTGATTATGTGGCATATTTTTTTGCGGAAAACCCCCTTGCCTTATACGTAATCACATAAATGCCTTTTTTGCGGAAAAAATATTACTTTGAGAGACTTTTTTTTCGTTCGGACTTGTTTGAAGTTGACACAACCACCGGCCTGCAATAATGTTACCATCGAATTCGACAAATATTTATAAGAATCTAAAAATAACACGCCGGCTGGGTTCGAACCCGCAACCGGCCACTGGAAGCTTCACGCTCTAACCACTGGGCCATGGCCCATCTGTCAGGTGATTATGTGGCATATTTTTTTGCGGAAAACCCCCTTGCCTTATACGTAATCACATAAATGCCTTTTTTGCGGAAAAAATATTACTTTGAGAGACTTTTTTTTCGTTCGGACTTGTTTGAAGTTGACACAACCACCGGCCTGCAATAATGTTACCATCGAATTCGACAAATATTTATAAGAATCTAAAAATAACACGCCGGCTGGGTTCGAACCCGCAACCGGCCACTGGAAGCTTCACGCTCTAACCACTGGGCCATGGCCGGGCTAGCGTTCTAGTTCAAACGTCGGTCCTTTTATACTACTAGTAATTATGCACGTGCAACACACGTGTGACTTTAGTAAAAACAGGTTTGCATTAAGTTTATTCTGAAACCTGAACTTGTATGCATACTATTATACCAACTTAAACTTCTAATCCCTAAAATCAAACCCTAAACCTTGTTCTCGAGCTGCCAACAACCTGCAATCGCAGGTGTTTATTCACACAAAATCGAACTGCAACCAACATGTATTACTAAGCAAAGCCAAGGGGGTCGCCCAAAAGGAAGAAACAAAGCAGATAGCCTCACATGGACCAGCAGAGAGCAATGGTCTTGAAGGTTGCAAAGCATAGAAGTGTAAGAGAAGAAAAGTACTCTTTGTATCTGAATTTTGCCTTCCTTTTTGTGTGCGCAGGCTGCATCTGTGTCATGTGGAGAATTAATCAAGATCTGCAATGAAAATGTTAACACTTTGCATGTGTTCCCGTGAGTGATGGTCCGAACTCCGAAGCCTATGGAATGAAATGCCTTGTACTTGTAACATTGAAGTTGTCTACTGTACAAATATGCTACTGTATGCAAAGAAAACACCATTATTTTCTTGTTGAATCATCAACGTTGTGCATATTCCTTGGAACCTGACACAAGGCAGTTTGCCATGCATTTCACTCTCACATTAAGCAGCATGAGATTACCGCCCAAATAATAAGAGCACTTGGTTCGTTACAGTTGTACACAAATGAGAAGGCCTTACTGCAACACAGTACTGAATAAGAATACAATCTTCGAAGAAAAGCCACGTGTGGCATCAAGGATGTCATCTATACCAGAAACCAATGGCATCTACAGAGCTAAATTCTTCATAGGTCCAAAATACACAACAAAGTGTCAAGTGCTATTTAGGAAGAACCTAGTCCTTTACATTGGTTCACATTGCCCTCACATAGAGCTGGGTATACTACAGATCATATTGTACAGGAGTGACTGCTGCATCATTTAATTAACTGAATTGTATGCAGGATACATCATCAGATCACACCATTTACAATAATAAATATTACCAGCAAAGAAATAATACCAATTGAAAAAAAACACTTTAGTTATTGGACGCCATGAGACAGGGGAGCAGCGAGATGGGGGGGCCATGAGACGAACGGTGCCGCCAGATGTGGCTTCTTATCTAATCAAATTCCATCATACAAACAAAACAGAATTAAGAGGAATTTTTTTTAGATAGCCTCACATGGACCATCCAACACGTCCCAATTTTGCGAGAAACAAGCAGATCATCAATAAGCTCTTACAACATTGCTCACGAGGCTCTAAACTCTGAATTCGAGTGTGTCTTGTACTATAATTGTTTAGCTCATAGAGATAGCCCTGGTGGGATCATAGATTCTATCGGCTATAGGCAAATGTTGCAGGTTATGCAATTCACGCTATAATTGACTGAAAATTTGGCACGTCTCCCTATTAAAGAAAAGGTTGCAATGCAGAATAGTGGTATAAAAATTAGAAGGTCAAAGGAACTACAAATTACCAAGAAGAAGAAAATAACAAGTGTGAAGCAGATCAGTGTTACCTTTGTGACGTACTCGCCTAAACCCTTCCAAAAATAACAATCAAAGCAAGCGGCTGCAGATTCAAAAAGGAAGGATATGTGTACAGCTCGTGTGCTCTTGCAATTTTTGATATGAAAGAATGCATTTTGTTTCAGCGCAAAAAAAGAAGAAAATGATGATAGGTTACAGAAAAAAAATACATACACCAAATTAAAGGAACACATTTTTTATTTGCAAAAATGAAATCAGGCAACTACGCGATTTAAAGGAACACATTTAGTTTTATTCTAATCTGGATCCAAGAGGACATCAAATGCATGAATCCAATGTTGTGGCACTGTCACGGAGTACAGGCAACATTCCCAGCAACTTGATAGAAGATGTGTTGTCAAACGCACCGTTTCTTGACAGTCATGTACTTGAACCAGTTACAAACTCTTACTAAATGACTCGCCATTTCTTAATAAAAAAGACAGACAAATGACGATCTCTTAATATGCTCAATAGTAAAGCATTGCCAAACAAAACTCCACTTGTGCGTCTGACAGATTGTGAGACTGCAAGCGGCCAATAGCTTTCCATGTTCCATCCCAGCAAGTGGTGTTGATTTAGCCTACAAGAGAGTGAAATCTCATTATAACTCATTGGTAAACCATAGACATATTCTGCATCAACTAATGCGAGTACTGTCATTCAGAGACAAATAGTAAGGTATGAACTCTTGCCCAGCAGTATATTTCTCTTGCAATGCCAAAATTTTCAGTGGTTCCTAGAGTTTAGAAAGCTCAGAAATACTATGCATTCATCCATTTCGAGAGTTTATATGAAAAAAAAGAACAAGCATCTACTGCAACCTCACATTTGAGCACTTAGATTGAGCACACATGTTCTGAACCAGAAAAATCAAGCACGGTAACAGGTAAGGTCACCACGCACGCACCTGGGAGCATGATCTCAATTCTCAGGGAGAAGGCGTTTGACATTAGGCAGCAACCGGGTTCCCTTGTCCGACCGACCTTACAACACCATCAGGTAGAGCGAGACGGCGAGAGCGTGCGGGCGGATTTCTTCTGCCTCCCCTTTTCTCTCGGCTTCTTTTTTGGCTGCCCTCCTGGAGTGTCCTCTAGCCACCACTTGGCCCTAGAGAGGAGGCCATGAAGCCGAGGGCGTCTTCCTCTCCGCCGGTGCAGGAAAGCAAGGAAAAGGAGAGGGGCAACATGAGGAGGGGAATGGAGGAGACCCGTCGCCGTCGCCGCCGACGCAGGTTCAGCCCGCTACATCTCGCGCCGCCGCCGCCGACGCTCGACCGAGGAGAGGAACACCGGCATCGCAGATGCAAGTTGAGCCTGCTGCATCCCGCGTTGTCGACGCTGCTCGAGGGATGATAGCGACCCGGCGGCGTCCTATAGCGGCAGCAAGGAGAGAGGAGGGAGGCGGAGGCGGAGGCGGAGGCAGGTGGAATCGATTCCCCTGTTGCGGGCCGGTGGGTGATCCGCGTGTTGCGTGAGGGGCCACGGAGCGCTAATAGGATTGGCAGACCACGGCGCTTGGCAGAACATTTCATCTGAGTCGTTGATCTGATTGACAGACTATTAACATGATGTAAACGGTGGGATGTGTGTAACTTAATTTGATCTAAGGGTTGTGTTTATCCTGTGTACACTTTATGGTGTGAGTTTAAAAAAACTCAAGTTCGTTCTTTTAATAGTAGTATAGATGCGTCAAATGCTGGTCCGGCGGTTGGGCTAACCAAGGCCTGCAATTTTTTTTTGCTTCGCGTTTTGCTGGCGCTCATTCGTTGCCCAGGTTTCTTTTCGTTTCTTCATCTTTTTTCGTTCAATGATATTGATCATTTTTGTAATATATGTTGAACAATTTTCTTAATATATGTTACAAAAATTGTTCAATATATATTAAGAAAAAAAATTAACTTATATTTATCATTTTTGTAATAAATATTCACCGCGCATTATGGAAACTTTTGTTCATATATTTATCATTTTTTAATAGATGCAAAATGATCATAACATTTTTTAAATTTATAGTGAACTTTTTATTCTGCAATAATTTTTATAAATACACACTGAACATTGTACATTTTTTTATATACAATGATTTTATATAAATATACGATGAAATTTTTTTGTATTACAAAACTATTTGTTCTCTATATATTGAACTTTTTTAAAACGATGAAAGTTTCACTCTCGGGTTCATATTTTTATTTGTCAAAAAATAACACATGTAGCAATATGCATGTTTACCAGACTAATATTTTTCTCAAAGATAATTTTATTTAATACGGCCTGTGTAAAAATAAGAAAAAAATGATTATTTTGTATCTATCTATTAAAAAATGATAAATATATATTGAACAAAATTTTACATATTGTGCGGTGAATTTTTGAAATTTATGGTGTATATAATAAGAAAATTGTTCAACATATAATACAAAAATGATCATTTTGCTTTTATTTCAAAAATGATCAATATAAGTTGAATTTGTTTTCTTAATGTATGTTGAACAATTTTTGTAACATCTATTAAGAAAATTGTGCAACATATATTACAAAAATGTTCAATTTCATTTAACCAAAAAAGATGAAGAAACGAAAAGAAACCTGGGCAACGAACGAGCGCCAGCAAAACGCGAAACAAAAAAAAATTGCAGGCCTTGGTTAGCCCAACCGCCGGACCAGCATTTGTCCTATAGTATAAAAAGGCCGACGACTGAGCAAGAACGCGAGCACGGCCGTGGCGCAGTGGTTAGTGCGCGAAGCTTCCAGCGGCTGGTCGCTGGTTCGAACCACCCCGCTTGTGCGTTATTTTTGGATTCTTATAAATATTTGTCGAATTCGATGGTAACATTACCGGTGGTTGGGTCAACTTTCAAACAAGTGCGAACAAAAAAAAAGTCTCCCACGGTAATATTTTTTCCGCAAAAAGGGGTATTTACGTGATTATGTATAAGGCAAGGGGCTTTTCCGCAAAAAAAATGCCACGTCAGCACCTGATAGATGGGCCCCAACGGTCAGATACACTGTCAATATGCGTTCGAACCCCGCTTGTGCGTTATTTTTGGATTCTTATAAATATTTGTCGAATTCGATGGTAACATTATTCCAGGCCGGTGGTTGGGTCAACTTTCAAACAAGTGCGAACAAAAAAAAAGTCTCCCACGGTAATATTTTTTCCGCAAAAAGGGGTATTTACGTGATTATGTATAAGGCAAGGGGCTTTTCCGCAAAAAAATGTCACGTCAGCACCTGATAGATGGGCCCCAACGGTCAGATACACTGTCAATATGCGTTTATACGCAGTTTAGACCTATTTGCAACGACATGGCACAATCTTGGTACTGACATGCAAAAATTAGCAATCTTGGTACCAATCTGCATGTGATGCCCTAATTGTGGTATTTCTTTGCAATTAACTCTACTAGAAGGCTAGTTGTTCTGAGAGGGAACAATACATATTTAATGAGGAACGGGAGATAGTTTTCTCTTACGGCCTTCAATTTTTTCTACGTGTAACGTGCATTAATACAACTGTCATGTGAAAATTTAGAAAATTTCAGGGGTCATTTGACCTTTTGAAGACATTTAAGTGATTTTCTAGCCATTTAATGACCGTAATTCAAATTTGAACTACATCTACATGCAACGGCTAACCATAATGGTTTGAAAAATCATATTTGTGTACTTGTATGCGAGGTAATTCCATGTGTAGTAAATTGGAAGGAATTTTCAAACATATTGGTCTAACGGCTATGACACATGCATGGAGTGCCATGGCATTTTAATTCCAAAAATTTTAAAAATGATCAGAAAAATATGAAACCTTGCTTGATATAATGTCATGCTACCAAGATGATGTGATAAAAAATTGTCCTGTTTGACGAAAATTTGGACACACCCCTCAGTCCCTCACAAACCGGAGCAACTCACTAGAAGGATCGTGGTTCCGAGAGGGAACAATGCATGTTTGATGAACAATGGGAGATAGCTTCCTCTTACGGCCTTTAAAAACTTTCTACGTGTAACGTGCACTAATACAACTTTCATGTAAAAATTTGGAACATTTCAGGGGTCATTTGACTTTTTCAAGACATTTAAGTGATTTTCTAGCCATTTAATGACCGCAATTCAAATTTGAACAACGTCTACATGCAACGGCTAACCATAACGACTTTCAAAATCATATTTGTGCACTTGTGTGCGAGTTAATTCCATGTGCAGTAAATTAAAAGGAATTTTCAAACATATTGGTCTCACAGCATGAACACGTTCATGGAGTGCCATGGCATTTTAATTCTAAAAAAATAAAAAATGACCAGAAAAACATGAAACTTTGCTTGATGTAATGTCATGCCACCAAGATGATGTGGTAAAAAATTGGCTTGTTTGACAAAAGTTTGGACACACACCCCCCTCACAAACTGGAGCAACTCATTAGAAGGCCCGTGGTTCCGAGAGGAAAAATGCATCTTTGATGACGAACGGGAGAGACCTTCCTCTTACGGACTTCAAAAATTTTCTACGTGTAACATGCACTAATACAATTGTCATGTGAAAAATTGGAAAATTTCAAGGGTCATTTGACCTTTTGAAGACATTTAAGTGATTTTCTAGCCATTCAATGACCATAATTCAAATTTGAACTACATCTACATGCGACGGCTGACCATAACAGTTTCAAAAATTGTATTTGTATACTTGTGTGCGAGTTAATTCCATGTGCAGTAAATTAGAAGGAATCTTTAAACATATTGGACTCACGACATGGACACATGCATGAAGTGCCATGGCATTTAATTTCAAAAAATTAGAAAATGATCAGAAAAACATGAAACCTTGCTGGATGTAACGTCATGCCACCAAGTTGATGTGGTAAAAAAATTTGTCCTGTTTGACGAAAGTTTGGACACACACACCCCTCACAAACTGGAGCAACTCACTAGAAGGCTCGTGGTTCTGAGAGGGAAAATGCATGGTTGATGACGAACGGGAGAGACCTTCCTCTAACAGACTTCAAAAAGTTTCTACGTGTTACGTGCACTAATACAATTGTCATGTGAAATTTTGGAAAACTTCAGGGGTCATTTGACCTTTTAAAGATATTTAAGTGATTTTCTAGCCATTTGATGACCATAATTAAAATTTAAACTGCATCTACATGCAACGGCTAACCATAACAGTTTGAAAAATCATATTTGTGTACTTGTGTGCGAGTTAATTCCATGTGCAGTAAATTAGAAGGAATTTTCAAACATATTGGTCTTACGGCATGGACACATGCATGGAGTGCCATGGCATTTTAATTCCAAAAAATAGAAAATGATCAAAAAACATGAAACCTTGCTTAATGTAATTTCATGCAACCAGGATGATGTGGTAAAAAAATGTCATGTTTGACGAAAGTTTGGACACACACCCCTCACAAATTGGAGCAACTCACTAGAAGTCTCGTGGTTTCCGAGAGGGAACAACGCATGTTTGTTGATGAACGGGAGATAGCGTCCTCTTACGGCCTTCAAAAATTTTCTACGTGTAACGTGCACTAATACAACTGTCATGTGCAAATTTGGAAAATTTCAAGGGTCATTTGACCTTTTTAAGACATGTAAGTGATTTTCTAGCCATTTAATGACTGTAATTCAAATTTGAACTACATCTATAACCAATGTCTAACCACAACGGTTCAAAAATCATATTTGTGTACTTGTGTGCGAGTTAATTCCATGTGGAGTAAATTATAAGGAATTTTTAAACATATTGGTCTCACGGCATGGACACGTTCATGGAGTGCCATGGCATTTTAATTCCAAAAAATTAAAAAAGGATCAGAAAAACATGAAACCTTGCTTGATGTAATGTCATGCCACCAAGATGATGTGGTAAAAAAATTGGCTTGTTTGATGAAAGTTTGGACACACACACCCCTCACAAACCGGAGCAACTCATTAGAAGGCTCGTGGTTCCGAGAGGGAAAATGCATGTTTGATGACGAACGGGAGATAGCTTCCTCTTACGGCCTTCAAAAGTTTTCTACGTGTAACGTGCACTAATACAACTCTCATGTGAAAATTTGGAAAATTTCAGGGGTCATTTGACCTTTTGAAGACATTTAAGTGATTTTCTAGCCATTCAATGACCATAATTCACATTTGAACTACATCTACACGCGACTGCTAACCATAATGGTTTGAAAAATCGTATTTGTGTACTTATGTGCGAGTTAATTCCACGTGGAGTAAATTAGAAGGAATTTTCAAACATATTGGTCTCACGGTATGGACACATGCATGGAGTGCCATGAAATTTTAATTCCAAAAAATTAAAAATGATCAGGAAAATATGAAACCTTGCTGGACGTAACGTCATGCCACCAAGTTGATGTGGTAAGAAAATTGGCTTGTTTGACGAAAGTTTGGACACACACCCCTCACAAACCGGAGCAACTCACTAGAAGGCTCGTGGTTCCGAGAGGGAAAAATGCATGTTTGATGAACATGCACTAATACAACTGTCATGTGAAAATTTGGAAAATTTCAGGGGTCATTTGATGTTTTGAAGACATTTAAGTGATTTTCTAGCCATTTAATGACCATAATTCAAATTTGAACTACATCTACATGCAAAGGCTAACCATAACGGTTTGAAAAATCATATTTGTGTACTTGTGTGCCAGTTAATTCCATGTGCGGTAAATTAGAAGAAATTTTCAAACATATTGGTCTCACGGCATGGACACATGCATGGAGTGCCATGGCATTTTAATTCCGAAAAATTAAAAAATGATCACAAAAACATGAAACGTTGCTTGATGTAATGTCATGCCACCAAGATGATGTGGTAAAAAATTGGCCTGTTTTACGAAAGTTTGGACGCACACCCTCACAAACCGGAGCAACTCACTAGAAGGCTCGTGGTTCCGAGAGGGAACAATGCTTGTTTGATGACGAACGGGAGATAGCTTCCTCTTACGGCCTTCAATTTTTTTCTACGTGTAACGTGCACTAATACAAATGTCATGTGAAAGTTGGAAAATTTTAGGGGTCATTTGATCTTTTGAAGATAATTAAGTGATTTTCTAGCCATTTAATGACCGTAAATCAAATTTGGACTACATCTAGATGCAACGGCTAATCATAACGGTTTGAAAAATCATATTTGTGTACTTGTGTGCGAGTTAAAAAATCATCAGATGATGTAAATATCTGGTGTTCAAAAAAGAAAATGTAAAATCTAGCAAGATAACCAGCCCCCACATGATTGGCACTCTATTTCACGCCTCGAGGTTTGGAAGGTGAGTGGCGGGCATTATAAATCAGACACGGTTCTGCATTGGGAACCGTCAGCAATTATGTTCACACACCGATTTTGCTGCAGGAATCTTTTGTAATTCAAACTACAGTACTCGTAAATTCCGGCGACCGGCATGTGTACTGTTCCCGTCGATCTAGATTTTGGCTGCCAATAATTACTACCTTGCTCACGTCGTCCTGCCTGAATTCTCATCTACATCCTCCCCTTGCTCTCTCTCTCTCTCTCTCTCAAATCTCTGCCATGGCGCCACTGGTCTGCCGACGCGTCGACCAGGAATCGTCGCCCCCCAAGCACGCTCACTCGAAGAGCAGTGACGAGGACCCTACGTGCAGCCGAACGAGGTTGCGCCAAACCCCCCAACTTTGGATTAGTTTTGGGGCCAGTATGATCTTCGTATTTGGAAGTCACTGCCACCGGCTGAGAAAGCCAGGCAAGTGGCTTTCAAGAAGGAGATGGCGGAGGAGGATGCCAGGTACCAGGCGACCTGTGAAGCCCATGATGTCGCATGGAAAAAGGAGGCGGCGGAGCTTTGGGGGCGGGCGTTTTGTTGTGCGGAGGAGGTGTACGAAGACGGGTACTTCACGAGGAAGGCCAAAGGCGCTAGGCGCCTCGTCACTGCGTGGAGTTGGGCCGGTAAGCTCCACCGTGCCACCAACGAGGAGCTCCAGTGGGTGCCCAACGAAATGGCAAGATCGTTCACGCTCGTCCTCCTGCAAGAGGCAGATCGGTACGTCGAGCACTATGAGGCGAAGGAGGCAGAGTACTGCCTCCGCGCTGGGAAGACGCCACGCACAAGGGAGCTACTGGCGAGGGGCTGCCGGAATACTTCCCCCAGGAGGGATTATTAGTTTTTAATTTTATGCATTGTAAGTATCATCACGTATATGTGATGATATTATATATATTCTGTGATGAACTAATGAACAATTAATATTATATATATTATGAATTCCATTTTCTATCCGTTTTTGTATACTAATTTGAATCTATTTGTTATCATCCACATATATAATATATAAGAATGGAAAACGTATAAGCACACATGGAAACATAACATATAAGAATGGAAAACAGAGTACACACATTAAAACAGAGCAATAAACAGAGGAATACTATGATTGTTGTGAATACATAGCTATCCACGTCGAAACGACTCAACAAAATAAAACGCGTCCATGAGACCATGACCAGTAGCCCTTGCCTACGGTAGCTCTTGGCTCTGCCTGAACTCGTGCAGGCGTTCGTCCCAGCGGTCAACACGCTCGTGATACATCTGGAGCGCGATCTTGAGCTCCAAGTTGGCTATTTCATCGGAGATCACCACCTCGAGGATGTGAAGGCCGTGTTCCTCTACTGCACCCAAGTGAGGAGGTGGTCGAGCCTACCAACCAGCGCATTAGCATCGAGCGGGCCGCATACAACGCGAATGGCGCGACCCATGCGAACGGCACAGCGGGCGTCTGGTGCAAGTACGACGCGGTCGGCCTCTGGTGCAAGTACGGTGCAGAGGGCCTGTGCCCACTCCTGGCGAGGAATGGGGGTACTGACGGGACGTGTACTGTGACGCCCCCGATTCAATCATACACTAATCATATATGCAAACGTGTACGATCAAGATCAGGGACTCACAGGAAGATATCACAAAACAACTCTAGACACCAATAAAATAATGCAAACTTTATATAACAAGCCAGGGGCCTCGAGGGCTCGAATACCTAGCTCGATACACAAGAGTCAGTGTTGATAAGTTCCACATCGGGTCCATGGGCATGAACACAAAGGTTCAAGATCGACTCCCAGTTCTCTAAGGCACAACTTTCCATTCACTTCTCGCATTCGAAGAAGTTGTAGCATTGAAAATTTACCTGACGAAAAGCCAATAGAGTATAACCCGCATAACTTTCGAGTTCACATGGATTTAGGGAAGACATAGGTTCAACCCATCGGGGCATCTGAGGAACATATTACGTAAACTCCAGGAGTAATTTATACATGCTTGAAAGTAGAGCATGGTTGAGAAGGTAGAGGATACAATTTACCAAAGGCATTATGTATCCGAGGAAAAGGCTCACAAGGTTACTGAATATGAAGGGCGCTCTCGGATAAAACCCGACAAAGGACTTGGAGGTCCATAATGGATCCGATGTGAGTATCGGTACTCAACCAGAAGAAGAAAGAATGCAAGGAGGTTAGGTTATAGAAACAACTGACTAATTCAAGGCCCAAATACAAAGGAATTGTGGTTTCCAAATCGGGGGATCAGAAGTAGGGACTCCAATCAAAGACAAGTAAGTTGAATAGACATAGATCGACAATCAATCAAGTTTTGATTAGTCGAACACAAGCTCGTGTCCGGGGTGACGTCTGAACCAAAGGGAGAATTTTAAATAGGACTAATGGTCGCGAGCATTCACAAACGAGTCAAATCAAATGCTCGAAATTACAATGACAAAGGATGCTAATGAGTATTGCTAGACATATGGAGGTAACCATAATGCAGGTAGGTAAAGAGGAACAAGAGTAATAGGCTACTGAGGGTTTTCGAAAGATCGAATAGTGTACCAAAGAATTTTGTGAAACACATGAACAACGATGGACGAACGGATACTCGACAAGCGTGAGTAATTATCCGTTGGGGTATTCATGTGGCACAAAACTATAAGGCAGTGACACAGGGGATTCTTAAAAGTCAGAGAATAATTCGATGTATATTGTAAAAACAAGAGCAACCAGGAATGATTGTATGAATGTCAAGTGTATGAAGTTATCCGTAAGGATATACTGGAGGTAGGGAACTGTAAAAGCATTGAGTACAAAAGTCTCGGGAAAATACTGAAGGGTATCTTCGAAATCTTCTAGTGAAGCAGGCCATCATCTAGAATGAAGGGGCTCTCCGGGATAAAGTATTTACGAGAACCTAGAGTTATAGTTAGCAAAACCATTTAACCCGAATAGAAGACAGATTAGAGTCCCAGAGTAAAGGTCGAGGATTAAAAGATCCTAATACCACCCAATGGTGATGTGGGCCCGTATGCCACATAGCCATGTTAGTAAAACCGTTTTTCAAAGACTAGACTCAACTTCGGCCAAGGAGTTGGAAAGGGGGATCCTACAGGCAGTCGGCTCTGATACCAACTTGTGACGCCCCCGATTCAATCATACACTAATCATACATGCAAACGTGTACGATCAAGATCAGGGACTCACGGGAAGATATCACAACACAACTCTAGACACAAATAAAATAATACAAGCTTTATATTACAAGACAGGGGCCTCGAGGGCTCGAATACATAGCTCGATACACAAGAGTCAGCGGAAGCAACAATATCTGAGTACAGACATAAGTTAAACAAGGATGCCTTAAGAAGGCTAGCACAAAAGAAACAACGATTGAAGAGGCAAGGCCTCCTGCGTGGGACCTCCTAACTACTCCTGGTCGTCGGTGATCTTCATGTAGTAGCATCCATCGGCGGTGGCATCTGGCTCCAGGGATCCACCATCTGGTTGCAACAACCGGAAAGAAGAAAGAAGGGGGAAAAGGGGGTAGCAAAGCAATCGTGAGTACTCATCCAAAGTACTCGCAAGCATCAGATTTATACTAAGTATGCATTGGTATCAAATGGAAGGTTTGTATCTGTGGACTAAACTGCAAAATGCCAGAATAGAAGGGGGAAGGCCTAGCCTATCAAAGACCAGCATCTTCACGCAGCTCCAAGCATTTTGCAGCATGTAGAAGAGTAAAGAAAAGCAGTTTAATATTTAACAAGCATGTTGTAACATCAACACCCAGAGATCCTTCCCCGACTCCCTGTGGGAAAGCAATCTCGGAACCACATATCCATCACATATCTCAAGTATCCATTTATAGTTATATAAGATCAGGATATAAGTCTGAACATCCATTACCGTGGACACGGTATTCGAATATATAACTTCCCTGCAGGGGTGCACCACGTTACCCAACACGCTCAATCACTCTGGTCGGACACACTTTTCTGGGTCAATGCTCGGCCTTGGAAGATCAACACGTCGCAGCCCTACCTAGGCTCAGCAGAGAGGTCCCCGCCAGTCTACATCCTAAGCACTCCGGGGTCTTGGGCCCATCGCCCGCATCACTCCGGGTCATTGCGAGCAGGGTGGATACCAGCACCGCCTCGGATGGCCAGCACGATCCGACCGTGCCGCACTGCTGAACTGGACGTCTGACAAAGCTTCGACTGATACTGCAACATCGAGGCCCATATCAATTCTCGCGTGGTGGTTAGTGCGTAAAGGCCATAGGCCAACTCAGAACAAATACCCAAACCTGTTAGTGCATTGGGGGCTCACGGAAACGAACAGAGACTCACGATAATGTGACCCCGTCGCCCTGTCTCATGGACTTACGGCAAGGGCCCAGACTGCCCGGCCGTGCCACCTGGAAAACTCGCGGGTGCTCAACGGGCCCGCCCGACTTTCACATCAACTCGCGGGTACCCCTCAGGGCCGACCCGACTTCAACAATGGTCTCAAGTAAGTCAAGGTAACCGTGTGTCCAAACACCAAGGGGAAAACCCGAGGAATCACCCACGGAGGATTCCACTTGATGTAATCATCAAGGTGAACGTAAGAGGATCCACCCTCGAGGTTCACACTTGAGGTGTTGCACGACAGAGCCGTATCAGGAATGGTGAATGAGGAACCACCCTCGTTGACCATGACCGAATAGCTACACTACAGAATTATCATCAGGAGTGCATTATGAGGGATCACCCTCGGCACTCGATAGTAGCTCTGTAGAGTTGAGCAACTAAAGGGGCGTGATGTGATGTGATGTGTCAGGCTATGGTCATCGATCATGTTGATCGAGTCGTCGGAGATGAAGCAGGGGCAACAAGGACAATGTGGGGTCACTCATGGATCACTAACCAACCTATACTAAGCAGTTTAGGATAAGGAGGTAAGGTACAATGAGCAGGTTACAAAAGCAGGCTATGCATCAGAATAGGAGCAAACAATAATAGTAGCAAAATCTAATGCAATCATGAGAGAATGGAATGGGCAATATCGGGATGATCAAAGGGGGGCTTGCCTGGAAGCTCCGTTGAAAGGGAAGAAGGGTCGTCATCGACGTAGTCGATCACAGGGGCATCAACAGCGGTCTCGGGGTCTACCAGAGAGAAGAGGGGGAATAAACAGTAAATACAGGCAAACATATGCATAATAAGACAACAAGCGGGGCTAGAGGTGTTCTAATGCAGCGTTAGGCGATATTGGCGAAGGGGGGAAACATCCGGGAAAGTTTTCCCGGTTCTGGACGTCTGTCAGATAGATGAACCGGAGGGGAAATGTTCAACGTTTGCTATACTAGGGACGTGTGGCGGACGAACGGAGGGCATATTCGGATTCGTCTCATCGTTTTGAGCAACTTTCATGTATAAAACTTTTTCATCCGAGTTACATATAACTTTATATGAATTTTTAAAGATTAAAGTATTTTTGAATTAATTAAAACAACAGAAAGGAATTACTACGTCAGCATGACATCATTGTGACGTCAGCAGTCAACAGGACGGCTAACCAGGTCAGACTAAGCAGTGGGTCCCACCTATCATGGACAGTGGACTAACAGAAGTTTAAACTAACTAAAATGAGGTTAATTAATAGCTGGGTCCCACATGTAAGTGGCATATTAGATTACTAATTACTTTTAATTATAAAAAAAGATTAATTAGCTTAATTATGAGGTGGGGCCTGCATGTCAGTGGTACTGGGCTGCCCAGTCAACAGTTGACTGGCTCAACTGGTCAGCCCGGGCCCCTGGGGCCACCAAGAAGTGACCCTAGGGGGGCTAGGCCAGCCACGTGGGCACCACGCTGGAGGGAGCTTCGGCGAGCCAACTCCACGGCGGCACGCACGGGAGGGGATCGAGAAAGGGCTAGGGGGCGTCAAAAAGGGCTTGGCCGGTAGCGTTCGAACGCTGAAGCCGTCGCACATCCAACCATGGAAACGGCAGTGGCTGGGACAGCCAGAAACGGCGCCGACGTCGAGGTCCGCGGTCGCCAGAGTTGGGAGAGGACGGAGTCGGTGACAGGGGGCACGAACGGAGGCGCGGGTGGGCTTTTTGAAACCTTGGGTCGACGCCACATTGAGTGGTGGTGATAGGCGATGCTGGGGAGGCCGGAGTTGGCTGGAGCAGCGACGGGGAGCGGCGGTGGCGCTCAAGCCCCACTCAAATCACGGCGGGAGCGGCCTAGGAGTGCGGTTGGGGCTGTGGCTCGATGCTGCATGCCCTAGAGCATGCTAGTGACTCGCGCGGGGGTGCGAAAGCGTGCACGACGCGCGGCGGGCGGCCATGGCGGGCGGGAGAGGTCGGCAACGCGGTGGAGCGGCTACGGCTAGGCAGAGGGACAGGAAGGAGAGGGGAGAGGAGGTCGAGCTCACAGGGCCCTGTAGTCGTGCGAAAGCGAGCTCGGGGAGGGTTGGGAGACGTCGGAGCAGCGGGGGCGACGCGGATCGATGGTGGTGTTTCCGCAATGCCGAAGACGAGACGGTCGTGGGCAGCGCTGGTGAAGCTCCCCGGCATCGATCTCGAGGTGGGGGGTCGATGAAGCAGAGCACGGCGGTGAGGCGAGGCGGTGGTTGTGGCTGCGTGTTCTACGGCAGCGAGGCCATGGTAGCGCTCAGGCGATCTCGGGCGCGAGCGAGAGAGCGATGGAGAGGAGGGGGAAATGGATGAGGATGAGGAGGAGAGGCCGAGCGGGGGGGGGGGATTGGGCGGAGGTAGGTGGGGAGGAGGCCGAGGCGTCGAGGGGTGTCGACCTTATCCTCTCCGGGAAGTCGCTGTCGAAGCGGTCCGGCGGGGCATCGCCCCTGTTCTGACCGCGCCAGGGGAACAGGGGAGGGGGAAGCGACCGGTGGACAGGTAGGCTGGCCGCTTGGGGTGAGATGGGCCGAGGCCATTTATTTCCTTTTTCTTTTTATTTAGTTTATTTCCTTTCAGCTTTTATATACTTTAGAGCATCTAAACATCCTATAAAATTTTGGTTTCTCCACCAATATTACCGAATAATTAATTGCAACAACTTGAGCATTTTAGTTTGCATTTTTGACAAAATTTGAATTTGACTTCAAACTCAGTTTAGAATTTGTATTGCAATTTGGATCAAGCGGAGATTAGCAACAGTAATATTGATGACATGGCATCATTAGCACGGGGTTTACTGTAGCTTAATTATTCGGACGTCACAATTCTCCTCCACTACAAGAAATCTCGTCCCCAGATTTAAGTGGCGAAGTAAGGGGGAAAGACTCGAGAAGGACGGAGCTCAACACAAGATAGGTACCTGAGGGCTATCTCACTGAACGTGGCATAGAAGCACCTCTCGATTTGAAATTTAAGAAAGTCATCGAGAGCAAGGTAAGAAGTTGTAATAAGAAGGTTCAACCGGGTAGGCAATTATTTGTTGCCTGAAACAGAGGGTGAAAGGGGTTTAGAGCAATGAGAATAAGTATTGCGTATGGTACCAGAATAGATTATTAGGAAGGTAGCTCGTGATTTACATACGAAGCCAAGTGCAAAGAATATTTCGGAGTCATGGTTGTATAGGAGAGTCAGGTTTCGATCCTATGGAACTGTGGGTATGGGCCCACCATGTGGGTTAAAAGCAGGAAGGGTGCTAACATTTTGTACGGTCATGATAGCAAGGCAGGTCAGAAGATAGCCTGTCAATTATGTTGGCAACAACGTTGGTACCATGGGCGAGGGACGAAGAGAACCATTTTCCTGCTCGTTATGACGAGGCGTACCAATAGGCAAAGTTCTCATCCATCGGTGGATACCGGAATGTCATCAACAATAGTATAAAGGTCTTACTAGCAGAGATGTACATCGAGGCATTTACATAAGCAGCGAATTATCACTGCTCATATATGTTACGTTACAAGAAATTTTAAACAAAACACTGGAAAGGAAAGTGTAAACATCGAATCAGTTATCAGCATTCTCTAGTGTCTAACAACTCAGAACCCGTAGAAACTTGGAATCAGCGAGAATTAATAGTTCATGAAGAACTCATAAGAAGTTATGTAGTTCCGTGATATTCTCGAGATACTAGAGGGTAATACTCAAGGGTAGAGCAGAATAGAGGTTGGACAGGTGAAATGATCTGCAGAAGACAAGTACTTCAACTTGTCCAAGAAATGAAATCAGGAGAACAATCATGGTCGGAACCACGGATGCAAAGGACCAAACATAGATACAAGATGAACTTATCACAAGGGGATTATTATTATTACAAGAAGCTTCCATGATAGGTTCCACATCGGGTCCATGGGCATGAACACAAAGGTTCATGGTCGACTCCCAGTTCTCTAATGCACAACTTTCCATTCACTTCTCGCATTCGAAGAAGTTGTAGCATTGAAAATTTACCTGACGAAAAGCCAATAGAGTATAACCCGCATAACTTTCGAGTTCACATAGATTTAGGGAAGACATAGGTTCAACCCATCGAGGAATCTGAGGAACATATTATGCATACTCCAGGAGTAATTTATACATGCTTGAAAGTAGAGCATGGTTGAGAAGGTAGATGATACAATTTACGAAAGGCATTATGTATCTGAGGAAAAGGCTAACAAGGTTACTGAATATGAAGGGCGCTGTCGGATAAAACCCAACAAAGGACCTGGAGGTCCATAATGGACCTGATGTGAGTATCGGTACTCAACCAGGAGAAGAAAGAATTGATGCAGAGCATCCTTCCATCATCCCCATGGACTCTACAGCAACACATCCAACCCCTCAAGGACCTATGACTCGAGCACGTGCAAGAGCTCTTGAAACTGAGGTGACATCACTCCTCTCACAATTCCCTTTCGATTCACATGAGACATGGTTACTACCTCAAACGGAAATGCTATGCATACTCAGGTACCAAGGAGTTCACCGTGAAGAAGCTAGGAAGCAAGGAGAACCGGAAGCGGAAGACATGCATGAAGATGGAGAGGAAAAAGCACCAAGGACCAGGGTGGCCGGACGATCCGGACGGCGGCCCGGACGATCCGGACAGAGCCCGGACGATCCGGACCCCGGCCCGGACGATCCGGCTTATTCGACCGAAGACTACAGAAGCCTCCCCCTGAAGCCGGATCATCCGGACCCCGTCCCGGATCATCCGGACCCTGCCCGGACGTCCGGACCGCCAGCCGGACATCCGGCCCCGCGCCTCCACCAGCCGAGTCTCCGGATCATCCGGGCCTCCACCCGGATCATCCGGCTTCGGACCCGGATCATCCGGCCAGCGCCTGTGTGCGCGTGTTGGGCTGAGCCCGTGTACCCCTTCACCCCCTAGCCTATAAATAGGACTCCTCCTCCTCCTTTTGAGATTCGGCATTGGATTAGCTCATGTTTGTGTGAGAGCCTTTGCTCATCCACTTGGATACTTCTCCTCGGAGATCAGGACCTCTCCGGAGAAGATCCCCAAGCGGATTCAAGACCCCTCTTTAGGGAAGAACATCAAGGCCTCCTCTTGGAGAAGAACGATTCCGTTGTATCCTTTCCCTTTGTTGATTGTGGATCATATGTATCACTTATGTGTGTGGTGATCTAGCACTTGTGTGATCGATTCCTTGTTGGTTGAGTGATTCTCTCTTGTTTTCCCCGTGTTTCCCTTTGTGCTTCCGCGTGTTCTTCGTGTTTCCCCGTAGGATCCACTCCAAACGTGAAAGATCGACGCTATAGGGTTCCACCCTACATCATCATGGTATCATGAGCCACGTTGATCACGTTTTGGAGCCCCTACCCCTCTTTTTCTAGCTTGATTTTGTTGTTTTCGTCCTAAATCCGAAAATCCCCACCAAAAATAGCCCCAAATTTTTTTTATGATTTGTTAGTTTTGATGATGTTTTGTTGATTTTGATCCGTGGATTCGGTGTGTAACTCGTGGATCTTGCTTTCCCCCACTTTCTTCCCCTTGAAATCCATCCAAAATCCGCGGAATCGCCGAATTTCTCGCCGTTTTCGAGTTCTTCCCGAGCAGTTCCCGACCGCGTTTGACCTGCCCGGATCATCCGGACCCTGGCCCGGATCATCCGGACACGCCCGGATCATCCGGCTCCTGGCCCGGATCATCCGGCTTCCTCTACCGAAACTGCAGTTTTGCAGTCCTCCTCCACCACCCCAACCACCACCACTTCCACCTGCCAAACCCCAGCAACACAACCTCCGTACTACCATTCGACTTTGGGTTCGAGAATTTGAGTGAGATTTCCGTGTCCTTTTGTGTTTCGGCTATTTAGGTACGGTGCGACATCAACAACTACCACTCATTTTCGTCGACTACTCATCTTCGCTACGGACGGTAACTTCGACGACATCTTTGTCATACCTTGCAATTGCATTGATAACCATCATATACCATCTTTTGCGTTGCTTACCCATCGAGACTAGCCATTGAGTATTGCCGGCAACGTGACTTGTGCACATTAGTAAGCATACCCCATATCATACATATCATCGTGGTGCATATCTCGGAATCAACTTGTGTGTCACAAAGTTGTCATCGCATACACAATTGCTATCTTGGTTCGTGAAGTTTGCATAAGAAAAGAGCTCACAAGAGAAAGAGCCACTCAAGCTTTTAAGCAAAGAGGAAAGATAAGCAAAGAGCTTATGAACAAGAAGCATAGCATCATACAACATTAAGATTGTCATATAAGATCATCTTGGATCATTGCACCGAAATACCATACATATAGCATACTTGGGATAGAGATCGTTGCATTTTTGCCTAGTAGGTTGTGCACAAGCTCCGTATCCGCCTATTGTGCAATCGTGCTAGCGTCTCTCTAGTATTGTGCAACAAGAGCATTTTCGTGGATTCCACATTTTGGCTCACTTTTGGTTTGCACAATCCCATTTATCTATTTGCGTGTGTGTTTCCGTGTACCACTACTTGCTTGGTCTACTTGTTACATTTGCGAATTTGCGAATCCTTTTCAACATTTTTGAGTCAAGCTAACAATTGCAATCAATTTTGTGCCACCATCCTAACCAAGCTCCACCAAAAGCTTTTACTTGTGTAGGTGTGAGAATCGACAAGGATTGGTACCAATAGTGCTATTTCATTGTCCACATTTGAGTGAACTTGATTCATCTTCAACTTAGGTCAAAGGTACATTGGTATTAGTTCTTCTCCTTCTACCACTCACAATTTTACTTGGTATGATGGATAGGCCAAGTTCTTCTACAAATCCACCTCTCATCGAGAACGGCGACGACATGTCATCATTCGTCACAAAGAGCCACCTCTTTGGTGCTCAAAGGGCGTTACACCAAGAGCAACAAGCTATGAGCGACCGCATCGACAACCTCGCCACCGACTTGCGACTCTCCGAGCAACGTACAAGAGACTACTTCGACGACAAGTTCGACTCTCACAAGCAAGAAAATGATGCAAGAATGGACGAGATCCGCGCCTTGATGAGGAACCGGCATCATTCCACTTCTTCCTCCTCAAGACGGAGCCGCTCGAGTCGACACCCCGATGACACCTTCTCCGGCTCAAGTACACCGTCATCGACCATTCTTCGACGAGCCGCGCGTCAAGACCGTCATGCATCTCGGAACCCACTACAAGACAAGCATCCACAAGAGCAAGTCGATGAGCAAGTCCCTCGTCCTCCATCAAACCAAGTGGCTTTTGCTCAAGCTCAAGAACGACAACGACTACGGCGACAAGAAGAAGAACGAGCGCGTCTACACCAAGAACAACAAGACGCCGAGGCTCAACGTCTTCAACAACAACAACGAGAAGCGCAAGCGCTTGAGGCGCAACGTGCCCTTCAAGAATCAAGTCGAGCCATCGCCAACCGCAATCGCGAACGGCGCAATCAAGAGGAAGCCCTTCGAGAAGAAATCCAAGAGAGGAACTACCATCCGCGTGCGCAACGGCAAGCTCCACAAGCCCCTCCTCAAGCTCGTCAAGCTCCCCTTCAACCTCAAGTTCAACAAGAGCAAGTTGATCATGGACTTCCTCCGCGCCAAGAGCAACATGAGGATGACTACCCTCCACGCCAAGGACGTCATCATCACCATCGCCAACAACACAATGAAGAGCAACGCTATGGCAAGCTCAAGTTCACAATGCCCAAGTTCAAGGGAAGCAATGATCCGGAAGAGTACCTCTCATGGGCATTGAAGGTCGACAAAATCTTTCGTTTGCACAACTATGAGGAAGAGAAGAAGATCGCTATGGCATCACTTGAGTTCCAAGACTATGTGCTCATATGGTGGGAACAAGTCCTTGAACGCCGGGAAGCAAGAGGTGAACCTCCAATCACCACTTGGGCTCAAATGAAGGATGTCATGCGAGCACGTTTTGTGCCAACCTACTACAACCGCGATCTCTTCAAGAAGCTACAACTCCTCAAGCAAGGAACAAAGAGTGTTGAAGAATACTACAAGGAAATGGAGATTGCCATGATTCGAGCCAATGTCACGGAAGATGATGAGCAAACAATGGCACGATTCTTGAATGGACTCAATCATCCCATCAAGAAGATCGCCGACTTCCAACCCTACTCCAACCTCATTGAGCTCGTGCATCAAGCTACAAAGGCGGAACGTCAAGTGCAAGATGACTTCAAGTACGCCAAGTACTCCTACAAGACACACGGCTTCTCCAACAACCAAGCTTCAACAACTACTCCAACTTCGACATCAACCAAACCTTCTCCAAGCAACGACGACAAGTCAAGTTACAAGAAAACTTCCACAAGTTCAAGTCGTCTTCCTCCTACTACAAGCAACTTCAAGCCGCGTGCTTCATCATCTACTCCGACCGATGAGACCATCAAAACAAGCTCCTTCAAGTGTTTCACTTGCGGCAGCCGAGGCCACAAGTCCTATGAATGCACCAACAAGCGCACCATGATCCTCAACGACGATGGCACCTACGACTCAATGAGTGAAGATGAAATGGAAGCCATTGAGCAAGTGGCCATGCACCGGCACGTGAACGAGGATGAAGATGATCAAGTCTTTTGTGATGAGGATTCGAGCCCCGCTCTCGTTGTCTCCAAAGTCTTGACACTTCAACATCAACAAGAAGAAGACCAAAGATGCCACATCTTCCACACTAAGGCCGGCATCAAGGGAAGGTCCGTCAAGGTCATCATCGATGGAGGTAGTTGCCACAACTTGGCAAGTGAAGAACTATGCTCCAAAGCTTCAATTGATCAAGAAGAAGCACCCGCACCCCTACAAGGTTCAATGGCTAAGTGACTCCGGCACTATACGAGTCGAGCATACGGTCCAAGTCTCTTTCAAAATAGGTGCTTATGAAGACACTTTGGAATGTGATGTGGTCCCAATGACCGTTTGCCACCTCCTTCTTGGTCGACCATGGCAATTCGACCGTGGTGTCATCCACAATGGGCGAACCAATCACTATAGCTTCAAGATGAAAGGGAAGGAGTATGTGCTACGACCTATGTCTCCTAGTCAAGTGATAGCCGACAAGCAAGCCACCCACCATGGAGAGAAGAGTGAGAAAGTCACCCACCCAAAAGTGAGTGAGAGCCACAAGCCAAATATGAGCGCCTCTTCGCCTAGAGAGAAAAACCTCATCCTATTCGCCACCAAAAGTGAGATAAGAGAAGTGTGTGAGAACCCATCGAGTGTGATGCACTTTGTCCTTGTGTGCAAGGATGGAGAACCAAAAACTAACACTTCTCACGAGCTACCTTTAGTGTTTCAATCTCTTTTGCAGGAATTCCAAGATGTTTTCCCCGATGAGCTACCTCCGGGTCTACCTCCTCTACGAGGCATTGAGCATCGAATCGACCTCATCCCCGGAGCGCCACTTCCAAACAAAGCTCCATACCGAGTCAATCCCGAAGAAACCAAGGAGATTCAACGGCAAGTACAACAACTCATCGACAACGGTCATGTACGTGAAAGCTTAAGCCCTTGTGCCGTTCCCGTTATACTTGTGCCTAAGCCCGATGGAAGTTTCCGCTTGTGTTCCGATTGTAGACCTATAAATGCTATTACCGTTCGCTATAGGCATCCCATTCCTCGCTTAGATGATATGCTTGATGAACTTAGTGGAGCCAACTTTTTCTCAAAAATAGATCTTAAAAGTGGCTATTACCAAATTCGCATTCAAGAAGGTGATGAATGGAAAACTGCTTTTAAAACCAAATTTGGCTTATATGAGTGGTTAGTTATGCCTATGGGTTTATCGGAAGCTCCCGGTACCTTCGTGCGTCTTATGCATCATGTGCTTAGACCTTACATTGGAGTATTTGTTGTGGTTTACTTTGATGACATTCTTGTGTTTAGCAAAACAATGAAAGACCATATTAATCATGTTAAATCTGTTTTGCAAACCCTTCGCAAGGAAAGCCTTTATGCAAATTTGAAAAAATGCACGTTTGGTGTTGACAAAGTGGTTTTCTTGGGATTTGTTGTCTCTTCAAAAGGAGTTCATGTTGACGAAACTAAAATTGAGGCAATTAAAACTTGGCCCCAACCAACCAATTTGCAACAAGTGCGTAGTTTCCTTGGCCTTGCAGGATTTTATCGCCGATTTGTGAAAAACTTTAGCACAATAGCCGCTCCTTTGCATGCCTTGAGCAAGAAGAATACTCCTTTTGTTTGGGGAACTTTGCAATCAACCGCTTTTGATGAGCTCAAGTCTTTGCTTACTCATGCTCCGATTCTTGCTTTGCCCAATTTTGACAAAACTTTTGAGGTTCATTGTGATGCAAGTGGTACCGGAATTGGCGGAGTTTTGATGCAAGAAAAACGAGCCATTGCTTATTTTAGTGAAAAACTCTCCGGTGCTCAACTTAACTATCCCGTATATGACAAAGAATTGTATGCTTTAGTGCGTGTCCTACATGTTTGGGAACATTATCTTAGACCTCATGAATTTGTCATCCATACCGATCATGAAACGCTTAAGTACTTAAAAGGTCAAACTAAATTGAACAAGCGTCATGCAAATGGAGTGAATTTATTGAATCTTTCCCATATGTGATCAAGTACATTAAGGGTAAGGAAAATGTAGTTGCCGATGCACTTTCTCGCATATGCACGCTTGTGACTAAACTTGAGTTGAATGTTGGCTTTGAGCACATAAAAGACTTGTATGCAATGATCCATCTTTTGCACCTCATTATGCTAAATGTTTGACGCATACATCTTGGGAACAATATTACATCAAGGATGGTTATCTTATGAGAGCTAACAAACTATGCATTCCCGAGTCTTCTCTTCGTTTGCTCCTTTTGCAAGAGGCTCATGGAGGCGGACTCATGGGACACTTTGGACGCGACAAGACTTCGCCACGCTCTCCAAGAACTACTTTTGGCCCAAGATGTTCGAGACGTCTCACGCTTCACCACCGATGCTCTACATGTCGCAAAGCTAAGTCAAAAGCTCAATCTCATGGTCTTTACATGCCACTTCCTATTCCTTATCAACCTTGGGAAGACATTAGTATGGATTTTGTACTTGGTTTGCCTAGAACTCAACATGGAAAGGATTCCGTGTTTGTCGTTGTGGACCGATTTTCTAAGATGGCACATTTCATTCCTTGCAACAAGATAGACGATGCTTCACATATTGCAAATCTCTTTTGTAGGGAAATCTTGCGCCTCCATGGAGTACCAAAGACAATCGTCTCCGACCGCGACGTCAAGTTCTTGAGTTACTTTTGGAAGACTCTATGCGCCAAGCTCGGAATCAAGCTCTTGTTCTCATCCGCATACCATCCTCAAACCGACGGCCAAACGGAGGTGACGAACCGGACACTATCCACTCTACTTCGCGTGTTGATCAAGAAGAACATCAAGGAGTGGGAGGCGTGTCTACCCATCGCCGAGTACGCCTACAACCGCGCAAGACATACGACTACCGGCAAGTCCCCCTTCGAGGTCGTCTACGGCTTCAACCCATTGTCCCCATTGGACATTCTACCTCTTCCTCTACAAGAGCGCACCAATCTCGACGCAATTGCCCGTGCAAGCTACATCAAGAAGATGCATGAAGATACAAGAAACACCATCGAGCACCAAGTACAACGACTAGCGACCAAGCTCAACATCAACAAACAACCCATGATCTTCAACATAGGCGATCTCGTGTGGCTACACCTTCGCAAGGAACGCTTCCCCAACGAACGCAAGTCCAAACTACTACCTCGAGCCGATGGACCCTTCAAGGTGTTAGCACGCTACAACAACAACGCCTACAAGCTCGACCTACCAAGCAACAAGTACAACGTGAGCGACACCTTCAACGTCAAAGACCTCTCGCCTTTCCATGGTGATGAAGATCTAGATCCGAGGTCGGATCCTTTCGAAGGGAGGGGATATGATGCGGAGCATCCTTCCATCATCCCCATGGACTCTACAGCAACACATCCAACCCCTCAAGGACCTATGACTCGAGCACGTGCAAGAGCTCTTGAAACCGAGGTGACATCACTCCTCTCACAATTCCCTTTCGATTCACATGAGACATGGTTACTACCTCAAACGGAAACGCTATGCATACTCAGGTACCAAGGAGTTCACCGTGAAGAAGCTAGGAAGCAAGGAGAACCGGAAGCGGAAGACATGCATGAAGACGGAGAGGAAAAAGCACCAAGGACCAGGGTGGCCGGACGATCCGGACGGCGGCCCGGACGATCCGGACAGAGCCCGGACGATCCGGACCCCGGCCCGGACGATCCGGCTAATTCGACCGAAGACTACAGAAGCCTCCCCCCTGAAGCCGGATCATCCGGACCCCGTCCCGGATCATCCGGACCCTGCCCGGACGTCCGGACCGCCAGCCGGACATCCGGCCCTGCGCCTCCACCAGCCGAGTCTCCGGATCATCCGGGCCTCCACCCGGATCATCCGGACCAGCCCGGATCATCCGGCTTCGGACCCGGATCATCCGGCCAGCGCCTGTGTGCGCGTGTTGGGCTGAGCCCGTGTACCCCTTCGCCCCCTAGCCTATAAATAGGACTCCTCCTCCTCCTTTTGAGACTTAGCATTGGATTAGCTCATGTTTGTGTGAGAGCCTTTGCTCATCCACTTGGATACTTCTCCTCGGAGATCAGGACCTCTCCGGAGAAGATCCCCAAGCGGATTCAAGACCCCTCTTTAGGGAAGAACATCAAGGCCTCCTCTTGGAGAAGAACGATTCCGTTGTATCCTTTCCCTTTGTTGATTGTGGATCATATGTATCACTTATGTGTGTGGTGATCTAGCACTTGTGTGATCGATTCCTTGTTGGTTGAGTGATTCTCTCTCGTTTTCCCCGTGTTTTCCCTTTGTGCTTCCGCGTGTTCTTCGTGTTTCCCCGTAGGATCCACTCCAAACGTGAAAGATCGACGCTATAGGGTTCCACCCTACATCAAGAATGCAAGGAGGTCAGGTTATAGAAACAACTGACTAATTCAAGGCCCAAATATAAAGGAATTGTGGTTTCCAAATCGAGGGATCAGAAGTAGGGACTCTAATCAAAGACAAGTAAGTTGAATAGATATAGATCGACAATCAATCAAGGTTTGATTAGTCGAACACCAGCTCATATCCGAGGTGACGTCTGAACCAAGGGGAGAATTTTAAATAGGACTAATGATCGTGAGCATTCACAAATGAATCAAATCAAATGCTTGAAATTACGATGACAAAGGATGCTAATGAGTATTGCTAGACATATGGAGGTAACCAAGGAACAAGAGTAATAGGCTACTGAGGGTTTTCGGAAGATCAAATAGTATACCAAAGAATTTTGTGAAACACATGAACAACGGTGGACGAACGGATACTCGGCATGCGTGAGTAATTATCCGTAGGGGTATTCATGTGGCAAAGAACTATAAGGAAGTGACACAGGGGATTCTTAAAAGTCGCAGAATAATTCGATGTATCTTGTAAAAACAAGAGCAACTAGGAATGATTGTATGAATAACAAGTGTATGAAGTAATCCGTAAGGATATATCGGAGGTAGGGAACTTCGAAATTAATGAGTACAAAAGTCTCAGGAAAATACTGAAGGGTATCTTCGAAATCTTCTGGTGAAGCAGGCCATCATCTGGAATGAAGGGGCTCTCTGGGAGAAAGTATTTACGAGAACCTAGAGTTATAGTTAGCAAAACCATTTAACCCGAATAGAAGAGAGATTAGAGTCCTAGAGTAAAGGTCGAGGAGTAAAAGATCCTAATACCACCCAATGGCGACGTGGGCTTGTAAGCCACACAGCCTTGTTAGTAAAACCATATTTCAAAGACTAGACTCAACTTCGGCCAAGGAGTTGGAAAGGGGGATCCTACAGGCAGTCGGCTCTGATACCAACTTGTGACGCCCCCGATTCAGTCATACACTAATCATACACGCAAACGTGTACGATCAAGATCAGGGACTCACGGGAAGATATCACAACACAACTCTGGACACAAATAAAATAATACAAGCTTTATATTACAAGCCAGGGGCCTCGAGGGCTCGAATACATAGCTCGATACACAAGAGTCGACGGAAGCAACATTATCTGAGTACAGACATAAGTTAAACAAGGATGCCTTAAGAAGGCTAGCACAAAAGCAACAACGATCGAAGAGGCAAGGCCTCCTGCATGGGACCTCCTAACTACTCCTGGTCGTCGGCGATCTTCACGTAGTAGCATCCATCGGCGGTGGCATCTGGCTCCAGGGATCCACCATCTGGTTGCAACAACCGGAAAGAAGAAAGAAGGGGGAAAGGGGGGTAGCAAAGCAACCGTGAGTACTCATCCAAAGTACTCGCAAGCATCAGATCTATACTAAGTATGCATTGGTATCAAATGCAAGGTTTGTATCTGTGGACTGAACTACAGAATGCCAGAATAAAAGGGGGAAGGCCAAGCCTATCGAAGACTAGCATCTTCACGCAGCTCCAAGCATCTTGCAGCATGTAGAAGAGTAAAGAAAAGCAGTTTAATATTTAACAAGCATGTTGTAACATCAACGCCCAGAGATCCTTCCTCGACTCCCTGCGGGAAAGCAATCTCGGAACCACATATCCATCACATGTCTCAAGTATCCATTTCTAGTTATATAAGATCAGGATATAAGTCTGAACGTCCATTACCATGGACACGGTATTTGAATATATAACTTCCCTGGAGGGGTGCACCACGTTACCCAACACGCTCGATCACTCTGGCCGGACACACTTTTTTGGGTCAATGCCCGGCCTCAGAAGATTAACACGTCGTAGCCCTACCTAGGCTCAGCAGAGAGGTCCCCGTCGGTCTACATCCTAAGCACTCCGGGGTCTTGGGCCCATCGCCCGCAGCACTCCGGGTCATTGCGAGCAGAGTGGATACCAGCACCGCCTCGGATGGCCAGCACGATCCGACCATGCTGCACTGCTGAACTGGACGTCTGACAAAGCTTCGGCTGATACTGCGACGTCGAGGCCCATATCTCTCGCGTGGTGGTTAGTGCGTAAAGGCCAGAGGCCAACTCAGAACAAATACCCAAACCTGTTAGTGCATTGGGGGCTCGCATAAATGAGCAGAGACTCATGATAATGTGACCCCGTCGCCCTGTCTCATGGACTTACGGCAAGGGCCCAGACTGCCCGACCATGCCACGTGGAAAACTCGCGGGTGCTCAACGGGCCCGCCCGACCTTCACATCAACTCAGGGTACCCCTCAGGGCCGACCCGACTTCAACAATGGTCTCAAGTAAGTCAAGGTAACTATGTGTCCAAACATCAAGGGGAAAACCCGATGAATCACCCACGGAGGATTCCACTCGATGTAATCATCAAGGTGAACGTAAGAGGATCCACCCTCGAGGTTCACACCTGAGGTGTTGCACGACAGAGCCGTATCGGTAATGGTGAACGAGGAACCACCCTTGTTGACCACGACCGAATAGCTACACTACAGAATTATCATCAGGAGTGTGTTATGTGGGATTACCCTTGGCACTCAATAGTAGCACTGGAGAGTCGAGCAACTAAAGGGGCGTGATGTGATGTGTCAGGCTCTGGTCACCGATCATGTTGAATGAGTCGTCGGAGATGAAGCAGGGGCAACAAGGACAATGTGGGGGTCACTGATGGATCACTAACCAACCTATACTAAGCAGTTTAGGATAAGCAGGTAAAGTACAATGAGCAGGTTACAAAAGCAGGCTATGCATCAGAATAGGAGCAAACAATAACAGTAGCAAAATCTAATACAAGCATGAGAGAATGGAATGGGCGATATCGGGATGATCAAAGGGGGCTTGCCTGGAAGCTCCGCTGAAAGGGAAGAAGGGTCGTCATTGATGTAGTCGATCACAGGGGCATCAGCAGCGGTCTCGGGGTCTACCAGAGAGAAGAGGGGGAAGAAACAGTAAATACACGCAAACATATGCATAATAAGACAACAAGCGGGGCTAGAGGTGTTCTAATGCAGCGTTAGGCGATATTGGCGAAGGGGGAAACATCCAGGAAAGTTTTCCCGGTACTGGGCGTGTGTCAGACAGATGAACCGGAGGGGAAATGTTCGACGTTTGCTATGCTAGGGACGTGTGGCGTACAAACAAAGGGCGTATTCAGATTCGTCTCGTCGTTCTAAGCAACTTTCATGTATAAAACTTTTGCGTCCGAGTTACGGATAAATTTATATGAATTTTTAAAGATTAAAGTAATTTTTTGAATTAATTAAAATAACAGAAAGGAATTACTACATCAGCATGACATCATTGATATGTCAACAGTCAACAGGATGGCTGACCAGGTCAAACCGATCAGTGGGTCCCATCTATCATGGACAGTGGACTAACAGAAGTTTAAACTAACTAAAATGAGGTTATTTAACAGCTGGGTCCCACATGTAAGTGGCAGATTAGATTACTAATTACTTTTAATTATAAAAAATAGTTTAATTAGCTTAATTATGCGGTGGGGACTGCATGTCACTGGTACTGGGCTGCCCAATCAGCAGTTGACTGGGTCAACTGGTCAGCCCGGGCCCCTGGGGCCACCAGGTAGTGACCCTGGGGGGGGCTAGGCCGGCCACGTCGGCGCCACACCAGAGGGGGCTCCGGCGAGCCAACTCCGCGGTGGCGTGCACGGGAGGGTTTCGGGAAAGGGCTAGGGGGCGTCAAAAAGGGTGTGGCCGGTAGCGTTCGAACGTTGAAGCCGTCACGCGTCCAACCATGGAAACGGCAGTGGCTGGGACAGCCAGAAACGGCGCCGCCGTCGAGGTCCGCGGTCGCTGGAGTTGGGCGAGGACGAAGTCGGTGATAGGAAGCACGAACGGAGGCGTGAGTGGGCTTTTTCAAACACTGGGTCGACGCCGTGTTGAGTGGTGGTGATAGGCGATGCTGGGGAGGCCGGAGTTGGCCGGAGCACTGACGGGGAGCGGCGGTGGCGCCCGATCCCCGTTCGAATCACGGCGGGAGCGGCCTAGCAGTGCGGTTGGGGCTGCGGCTTGATGCTGCGCGTGCCCTGGAGCGCGCCAATGACTCGCGCGGGGGTGCGAAAGCGCGCACGGCGCGCGGCGGGCGGCCATGGCGGGCGGCGGAGGTCGGCAACGCGGTGGAGCGGCTACGGCTAGGTAGAGGGACAGAGGGGAGAGGAGGGCGAGCTCACAGGACCCTATAGTCGTGTAAAAGGGACCTCGGGGGGGGGTCGGGAGACGTCGGAGCAGCAAGGGCGACGTGGATCGATGGTGGTGTTGCCGCGATGCTGAAGACGAGACGGTCGTGTGCGGCGCTGGGGAAGCTCCCCGGCGTCGATCTCGGGGTGGGGGTCGACGAAGCGGAGCACGGCGGTGAGGCGAGGCGGTGGCTGTGGCCGCGCGTTCTACGGCAGCGAGGCCATGGTAGGGCTCGGGCGATCTCGGGCGCGAGCGAGAGAGCGATGGAGAGGAGGGGGAAATGGATGAGGATGAGGAGGAGAGGCCGAGGGTGGGGGAGTGGGTGGATGTAGGTGGGGAGGAGGCCGAGGCGTCGGGAAGGGGGGTCGACCTTATCCTCTCCGGGGAGTCGCCATCAAAGCGGTCCGGCGGGGCATCGCCCCTGTTCCGACCGCGCCTGGGGAACAGGGGAGGGGGAAGCGACCGGGGGAGAGGTAGGCTGGCCGCTTGGGGTGAGATGGGCCGAGGCCATTTATTTCTTTTTTCTTTTTATTTAGTTTATTTCCTTTCTGCTTTTATATACTTTAGAGCATCTGAACATCCTATAAAATTTTGGTTTCTCCACCAATATTACCGAATGATTATTTGCAACAACTTGAGCATTTTAGTTTACATTTTTGACAAAATTTGAATTTTACTTCAAACTCGGTTTTGAATTTGTATTGCAATTTGGATCAAGCGGAGATTAGCAACAGTAATACTGATGACATGGCATCATTAGCAGGAGGTTTACTGTAGCTTAATTATCCGGACGTCACAATTCTCCTCCACTACAAAAAATCTCGTCCCGAGATTTCAGTGGCGAAGTAAGGGGGAAAGACTCGAGATGGACGGAGCTCAACACAAGATAGGTACATGAGGGCTATCTCACTGAACGTGGCATAGAGGCATCTCTCGAGTTAAAATTTAAGAAAGTCAACGAGAGCAAGGTAAGAAGTTGCAATAAGAAGGTTCAACCGGGAGGCAATCATTTGTTGCTTGAAATAGAGGGTGAAAGGGGTTTAGAGCAATGAGAATAAGTATTGCGTATGGTACCAGAATAGATCATTAGGAAGGTGGCTCGTGATTTACATACGAAGCCAAGTGCAAAGAATATTTCGGAGTCAAGGTTGTATAGGAGAGTCAAGTTTCGATCCTGTGGAACTGTGGGTTATGGGCCCACCATATGGATTAAAAGCAGGAAGGGTGCTAACATTTTGTACGGTCATGATAGCAAGGCAGGTCAGAGGATAGCCTGTCAATTATGTTGGCAACAACGTTGGTACCAAGGGCCAGGGACGAAGAGAACCATTTTTCTGCTCGTTAAGACGAGGCGGACCAATAGGCGAAGTTCTTGTCCATCAGTGGCTACCGGAATGTCATCAACAATAGTAACAAGGTCTTACTGGCAGAGTTGTACATCGAGACATTTACATAAGCAGCGAATTATCACTGCTCATATATGTTACGTTACAAGAAAGTTTAAACAAAACAATGGAAAGGAAAGTGTAGACATTGAATCAGTTATCGGCGTTCTCGAGTGTCTAACAACTCAGAACCCGTAGAAACTTGGAATCAATGAGAATTAATAGTTCATGAAGAACTCATAAGAATTTATGTAGTTCCGTGATATTCTCGAGATACTAGAGGGTAATACTCGAGGGTAGAGCGGAATAGAGGTTGGACAGGTGAAATGATCTGCAGAAGACAAGTACTTCAACTTGTCCGAGAAATGAAATCAAAGGAGAACAATCATGGTCGGAACCACGGATGCAAAGGACCAAACATAGATACAAGATGAACTTATCACAAGGGGATTATTATTATTACAAGAGGCTTCCATGATAAGTTCTACATCGGGTCCATGGGCATGAACACAAAGGTTCAAGCTCGACTCCCACTTCTCTAATGCACAACTTTCCATTCACTTCTCGCATTCGAAGAAGTTGTAGCATTGAAAATTTACCTGACAAAAAGCCAATAGAATATAACCCGCATAACTTTTGAGTTCACACGGATTTAGGGAAGACATAGGTTCAACCCATCGGGGCATCTGAGGAACATATTACGCAAACTGCAGGAGTAGTTTATACATGCGTGAAAGTAGAGCATGGTTGAGAGGGTAGAGGATACAATTTACCAAAGGCATTATGTGTCCGAGGAAAAGGCTCACAAGGTTACTGAATATGAAGGGCATTGTCGGATAAAACCCAACAAAGGACCTGGAGGTCCATAATGGATCTAATGTGAGTATCGGTACTCAACCAGAAGAAGAAAGAATGCAAGGAGGTCAGGTTATAGAAACAACTGACTAATTCAAGGCCCAAATACAAAGGAATTATGGTTTCCAAATCGGGGGATCAGAAGTAGGGACTCTAATCAAAGACAAGTAAGTTGAATAGACATAGATCGACAATCAATCAAGGTTTGATTAGTCGAACACCAGCTCATGTCCAGGGTGACGTCTGAACCAAGGGGAGGATTTTAAATAGGACTAATGATCGCGAGAATTCACAAACGAATCAAATTAAATGCTTGAAATTACGATGACAAAGGATGCTAATGAGTATTGCTAGACATATGGAGGTAACCATAATGCAGGTAGGTAAAGAGGAACAAGAGTAAAGGCTACTGAGGGTTTTCGAAAGATCGAATAGTATACCAAAGAATTTTGTGAAACACATGAACAACGATGGACGAACGGATACTCGGCAAGCATGAGTAATTATCCGTTGGGGTATTCGTGTGGCAAAGAACTATAAGGCAGTGACACAGGGGATTCTCAAAAGTTGGAAAATAATTCAATGTATCTTGTAAAAACAAGAGGAACTAGGAATGATTGTATGAATAACAAGTGTATGAAGTTATCCGTAAGGATATATCGGAGGTAGGGAACTGCAAAAGCAATGAGTACAAAAGTCTCGGGAAAATACTGAAGGGTATCTTCGAAATCTTCTCGTGAAGCAGGCCATCATCTGGAATGAACGGGCTCTCCGGGAGAAAGTATTTACGAGAACCTGGAGTTATAGTTAGCAAAATCATTTAACCCGAATAGAAGAGAGATTAGAGTCGCAGAGTAAAGGTCGAGGAGTAAAAGATCCAAATACCACCCAATGGTGATGTGGGCCTGTAAGCCACACATCCATGTAAGTAAAACCGTTTTTCAAAGACTAGACTCAACTTCAGCCAAGGTGTTGGAAAGGGGGATCCTACAGGCAGTCGGCTCTAATACCAACTTGTGACGCCCCCGATTCAATCGTACACTAATCATACATGCAATCGTCTATGATCAAGATCTGGGACTCACGGGAAGATATCACAACACAACTCTAGACACAAATAAAATAATACAAGCTTTATATTACAAGCCAGGGTTCTCGAGGGCTCGAATACATAGCTCGATACACAAGAGTCAGCGGAAGCAACAATATCTGAGTACAGACATAAGTTAAACTAGGATGCCTTAAGAAGGCTAGCACAAAAGCAACAACGATCGAAGAGGCAAGGCCTCCTGCCTGGGACCTCCTAACTACTCCTGGTCGTCAACGATCTTCACGTAGTAACATCCATCGGCGGTGGCATCTGGCTCCAGGGATCCACCATCTGGTTGCAACAACCGGAAAGAAGAAAGAAGGGGGAAAGGGGAGTAGCAAAGCAACCGTGATTACTCATCCAAAGTACTCGCAAGCATCAGATCTATACTAAGTATGCATTGGTATCAAATGGAAGGTTTGTATCTGTGGACTGAACTGCAGAATGCCAGAATAGAAGGGGGAAGGCCTAGCCTATCGAAGACTAGCATCTTCACGCAGCTCCAAGCATCTTGCAGCATGTAGAAGAGTAAAGAAAAGTAGTTTGATATTTAACAAGCATGTTGTAACATCAACGCCCAGAGATCCTTCCCCGACTCCGTGCGGGAAAGCAATCTCGGAACCACATATCCATCACATGTCTCAAGTATCCATTTCTAGTTATATAAGATCAGGATATAAGTCTGAACGTCCATTACCGTTGACACGGTATTCGAATATATAACTTCCCTGCAGGGGTGCACCACGTTACCCAGCATGCTCGATCACTCTAGCTGGACACACTTTTCTGGGTCAATGCCCGGCCTCGGAAGATCAACACGTCGCAGACCTACCTAGGCTCAGCAGAGGGTCCTCGCCGGTCTACATCCTAAGCACTCCGGGGTCTTGGGCCCATCGCCCGCAGCACTCCGGGTCGTTGCGAGCAGGGTGGATACCAGCACCGCCTCGGATGGCCAGCACGATCTGACTGTGCCTCACTACTGAACTGGACGTCTGACAAAGCTTTGGCTGATACTGCGACGTCGAGGACCATATCTCTCGCGTGGTGGTTAGGGTGTAAAGGCCAGAGGCCAACTCAGAACAAATACCCAAACCTATTAGTGCATTGGGGGCTCGCGGAAATGAGCAGAGACTCACGATAATGTGACCCCGTCGCCCCGTCTCATGGACTTACGGTAAGGGCCCAGACTACCCGGCCCTGCCACGTGGAAAACTCGCGGGTGCTCAACGGGCCCGCCCGACTTTCACATCAACTTGCGGGTACCCCTCAGGGCCGACCCGACTTCAACAATGGTCTCAAGTAAGTCAAGGTAACCGTGTGCCCAAACATCAAGGGTAAATCCCGAGGAATCACCCACGGAGGATTCCACTCGATGTAATCATCAAGGTGAACGTAAGAGGATCCACCCTCGAGGTTCACACTTGAGGTGTTGCACGATAGAGCCGTATCGGGAATGGTGAACGAGGAACCACCCTCGGTTACCATGACCGAATAGCTACACTACAGAATTATCATCAGGAGTGCGTTATGAGGGATCACCCTCGGCACTCGATAGTAGCTCTACAGAGTCGAGCAACTAAATGGGTGTGATGTGATGTGATGTGTCAGGCTCTGGTCATCGATCACGTTGATCGAGTCATCAAAGATGAAGCAGGGGCAAAAAGGACAATGTGGGGGGCACTGATGGCTCACTAACCAACCTATACTAAGGAGTTTAGGGTAAGCAGGTAAGGTACAATGAGCAGGTTACAAAAGCAGGCTATGCATCAGAATAGGAGCAAAAAATAATAGTAGCAAAATCTAATGCAAGCATGAGAGAATGGAATGGGCGATATCGGGATGATCAAAGGGGGGGCTTGCCTGGAATCTCCGCTGAAAGGGAAGAAGTGTCGTCGTCGACGTAGTCGATCACAGGGGCATCAGCAGCAGTCTCGGGGTCTACCGGAGAGAAGAGGGGGAAGAAACAGTAAATACACCCAAACATATGGATAGTAAGACAACAAGCGGGGCTAGAGGTGTTCTAATGCAGCGTTAGGCGATATTGGCGAAGGGGGAAACATCCGGGAAAGTTTTCCCAGTTCCGGATGTTTGTCAGACAGATGAGCCAGAGGGGAAATGTTCGACATTTGCTATGCTAGGGATGTGTGGCGGACGAACAAAGGGCGTATTCGGATTCGTCTCGTTCTTCTGAGCAACTTTCATGTATAAAACTTTTTCATCCGAGTTACGGATAAATTTATATGAATTTTTAAAGATTAAATTATTTTTTTGAATTAATTAAAATAACAGAAAGGAATTACTACGTCAGCATGACATCATTGTGACATCAGTAGTCAACAGGATGGTTGACCAGGTCAAACTGACTAGTGGGTCCCATCTGTCATGGACAGTGGACTAACAGAAGTTTAAACTAACTAAAATGAGGTTATTTAACAGCTGGGTCCCACATGTCAGTGGCAGATTAGATTACTAATTACTTTTAATTATAAAAAACAGTTTAATTAGCTTAATTATGCGGTGGGGCCTGCATGTCAGTGGTACTGGGCTGCCCAGTCAGTAGTTGACTGGGTCAACTGATCAGCCCGGGACCCTGGGGCCACCAGGCAGTGACCCTGGGGGGCTAGGCCGGCCACGTTGGCGCCACACCGGAGGGAGCTCCGGCGAGCCAACTCCGCACCGGCGCGCACGAGAGGGGATCGGGAAAGGGCTAGGGGCGTCAAAAAGGGTGTGGCCGGTAGCGTTCGAACGCTGAAGCCGTCGCGTGTCCAACCATGGAAACGGCAGTGGCTGGGATAGCCAGAAATGGTGCCGGCGTCGAGGTCCCCGGTCGCCGGACTTGGGCGAGGACGGAGTCGGCGACAGGGGGCACGAACGGAGGCGCAGGTGGGCTTTTTCAAATGCTGGGTCGACGCCGCGTCGACTGGTCGTGATAGGCGACGCTGGAGAGGCCGGAGTTGGCCGGAGTAGCGACGGGGAGCGGCGGTGGCGCTCGAGCCCCATTCGAATCACGGCGGGAGCGGCCTAGGAGTGTGGTTGGGGCTACGGCTCGATGTTGCGCGTGCCCTGGAGCGCGCCAGTGACTCGCGCGGGGATGCAAAAGCGCGCACAACACGCTGCGGGCGGCCATGGCGGGCGGCGGAGGTCGGCAACGCGGTGGAGCGACTACGGCTTGGCAGAGGGACAGGAGGAGAGGGGAGAGGAGGGTGAGCTCACAGGGGCCTATAGTCGTGCGAAAGCGAGCTCGAGGAGGGTTGGGAGACGTCGGAGCAGCGAGGGCGACGCGGATCGATGGTGGTGTTGCCGCAATGCCGAAGACGAGACGGTCGTGGGCGGCGCTGGTGAAGCTCCCCGGCGTCGATCTCGGGGTGGGGGTCGACGAAGCGGAGCACGGCGGTGAGGTGAGGCGGTGGCTGTGGCTGCGCATTCTACGGCAGCGAGGCCATGGTAGCACTCGGGCGATCTTGGGCGCGAGCGAGAGAGCGATGGAGAGGAGGAGGAAATGGATGAGGATGAGGAGGAGAGACCGAGGGGGGAAGTGGGCGGAGGTAGGTGGGGAGGAGGCCGAGGCGTTGAGGGGGGGTCGACCTTATCCTATCTGGGGAGTCAGTGTCGAAGCGGTCCGACGGGGCATCGCCCCTGTTCCGACCACTCCAGGGGAACAGGGGAGGGGGAAGCGACCGGGGGAGAGGTATGTTGGCCGCTTGGGGTGAGATGGGATGAGGCCATTTATTTTCTTTTTTTATTTAGTTTATTTCCTTTCTGCTTTTATATACTTTAGAGCATCTAAACATCCTGTTAAATTTTGGTTTCTCCACCAATATTACCGAATGAATATTTGCAACAACTTGAGCATTTTAGTTTGCGTTTTTGACAAAATTTGAATTTGACTTCAAACTTGGTTTTGAATTTGTATTGCGATTTGGATCAAGCAGAGATTAGCAACAGTAATACTGATGACATGGCATCATTAGCAGGGGGTTTACTGTAGCTTAATTATCCGGACATCACATGTACCTAGCTGTGACGCCGTGTTGACAGCAGGCAAGCGCCGATGGATCTGCTCTTGCTGTGCTACGCGACGCCTCTCGCTCTGTGGTGCTCCAACGGTCTCGCCGTGCGGCGAGCCGCAGCCTATCGGCGCGGACGCGCCTAGCTTGCTCTGCGGCGCGCCATCGATCATGTTGTGCGGCGAGCTGCAGCCTCTTAGCCCTGACATGCCTATCTTGATCCGCGGCGCTGAAGCGCCATGCACCAAGGGTCTGCTCAACCCTGGCGATGACGCGCATCATGGCATCGTCCATCGCGTTGTCGGGGAGTGCCGCGGCCTCGACAGGCCATGGCGCGTTCTGGTTTTCTTTGTCGACGAGGTTGATGGCAGAGGCGGCGCTTTGGTGGGTTGGCATGTTTGGAAAAGGTGGATGTGCTACATGCTGCGCTTGTTGCCTCCGTGCGTCGCACCATGCCCAGGTTTATGCGCAATATTGCTGGGTGGCGGGAAACAGGTGAGGAAATGGCGGGAAATAGTGGCGTGTTCATAAAATGCCATCAATTAATGGAAACTTAGCATATAAGGAACATCGAGCTAGCACAAGAAGTAGATGATGATGAGATGAACACGGACCACACTAGGGAACCCGTTGGTGATGAATTCATCAATCGCAAATGGTTGTACACTAGCAAGCGTTTGCCCACAACACACACGGCTTATTCCATCACAAATAGGTCGGATGGATCAATTGTATGCCATATATACACATTGTCAAAAATTAATGCGGTAGACCTTCTTTAACATGTGTTAAAAAATAAAATAAAAATAAAAAACAAGGATCTCGAGGTTAAATTAACTCATGGGATGGGTCATATCAGTCATTTAATTTGACAGATATGACCCATCCTATGAGTTAATTTAACATTGACACAACTTCCCATCTAGTCACCCATCTGAAGGCTGCTCCAGCCTGAGCACACTTAACTTGGGAGTTCTCTTACATGAGTTACAGGTGGAACAGCTAGTTCTTGCTAATATAGGATGCCTCTTCGGATCCTTATGGCGTATCCGGATGACCGCCCGTCCCCCAATGGCCAATAGATGTTGTGTAGACAGAGCATATCACATACGTCTTATTAGAAAAAATCGTCTGTGTTATGATCGGTCTTCGCACACATTTCTGATTACAGACCTGTTTGCCGTGTATCACACACATCTTGTTATATTGAACCGTTCCTGTTCTCTTGTCTCAATACAAATAATTCATCCGAGTGAACCGCATGCCGTATATCGCACACACCTTGATCTGGCTGACCGTTTCTTTTGTGTTGCCTAATCACAAAAAGTTCATCCGAGTGAAGCGTATGCTGTATAACGCACACACCTTCATCTGGCGGCCCGTTTCTTTTGTTCCTCTTCATCGCAAACAGTTAATTGAACTGAACTGTATGCCCTGCATCGCACATGCAACCAAAATCTGAACCGTGTTTGATGCATCCGTCATCACAAATGTTTTGCACCTTTTTTAACGGTTTTTACACTAGTGTTTGCGATTATTGCATCGCACACAGTTTCGCTGAAGGGTCTCTGATCATAGTGTCGCGTTAGCAGCATCCTGCAGTAGTGTGTGTTGAGCCCCTTAAGGTGGAAGATGCACTTGACCATCCCAGTTGGATAGATGACATGCATGAAGAACTCAACAACTTCACCTGCAACAAAGTGTGGACCCTTGTGGAAAGACCCAAAGAACATCATAATGTCATTGGAACAAAGTGGATCTTCAAGAACAAACAAGATGAACATGGACAAGTAATAAGGAACAAGGCAAGGTTAACGGCACAAGGTTTCACCCAAGTTGAAGGTTTGGACTTTGGTGAAACTTTTGCCCCCGTTGCCCGTCTCGAATCCATTCGCATCTTGCTTGCTTATGCCTCTCATCATGATTTTAGATTATATCAAATGGACATGAAGAGTGCATTTCTTAATCGTCCTCTTAAGGAGTTGGTGTATGTCAAGCAACCTCTCGGTTTCGAAGACCCCGATCACCCCTCTCACGTCTATGAAGTCCATAAGGCACTCTATGGACTCAAACAAGCACCTCGTGCTTGGTATGATCACCTTACGGCGTTCCTAAGCAAGAAAGGGTTCCAGATTGGGGTAATAGATTCCACTCTCTTCACAAAGAGGGTAAAAGGAGAGTTGTTTGTTTGCCAAATATATGTTGATGATATTATCTTTGAATCCACTAACCATGCTATTAACATTGAGTTTGAGAATCTTAAGACTAAGGAATTTGCTATGAGCATGATGGGAGAGTTGAAGTCCTTCCTCGATTTTCAAGTGAAGCAATTGAGCGGAGGAACCTTCATCAACCAATCTTGTTACATTCAAGACATGCCCAAGAGGTTCAAAATGCAAGATGTCAAGCCAATGAAGACACCCATGCCCACGGATGGTCAACTTCATCTTGATCCCAATGGTAAAGAAGTGGATCAAAAGGTATATCGCTCTGTGATCGGTTCCTTGCTTTACAATTGTGCATCTAGGCTAGATATCATGTTGAGTGTGTGTATGTGTGCAAGATTTCAATCCACTCCTAAGGAGAGCCACTATTCGGCAGTGAAAAGAATCCTTCGATATTTGGTTCATACCCCAAACTTGGGCCTTTGGTATCCCAAAGGATCATCATTTGAGTTAATGGGATACTCAGATTCAGATTGGGACGGAGACAAGGTTGACCGCAAGTCCACTTCCGGTTCATGTCAATTCCTAGGAAGATCGTTGATAAATTGGTCTTCAAAGAAGCAAAATTGTATATCTCTCTCAACGACCGAAGCCGAGTACATTGTCGCCGGAAGTTGTTGTGCTTAATTATTATGGATGAGGCAAACTTTGATGGATTATGGTGTCAAATGTGACAAAGTGCCTCTTTGTTGCGACAATGAAAGTGCAATCAAGATCGTCGAGAATCAGGTTCACCATAGCAATACCAAGCATATTGAGATTCTCCATCATTTCATTAGGGAACATGTGGCCAAGGGAAACATTGAACTGCTCCATGTCAACACAGAGAATCAACTAGCAAACATCTTCACCAAGCCACTAGAAGAAGCAAGATTCCACGAGTTAAGGCATGAGCTAAATATCGTGGATATAAGTAACTTGGGTTGGAAGTCTTGCTCATGCACACATACTCTTGTAATATCTTGCTTATATGTAGGCACATGTCTAGGGGGAGGTAGCTCAACTCATGAGTTATCTTATCCTAGAAGTGCATAAATTGAACAAAATTTGCACATTAGCCACTTAGGTGGCACTTGTGCTTCAAAGATGAGTATTGGTCTTGGGCCGAAGGTTCATATCTTCGCGGTGTCATACCAAACAAACTCAAACATGGTGGCTTCGGCCACCGCCCTCCCTTGAGGGTTGCGTCCATTTTTCGTGTGTGTTTTGTTGTTCGCTTTCTTCTGTTTCTCTCTCTCTCTCTCTCTCTGTGTGTGTGTGTGTGTGTCTTGGTTGTGTCTTTCTCTTTTTGTACAAGTGCTCCACATATTCCCTCTCGTAGAGATAGGATTTCTCTTGCGACATATTCAGAAACTTAGGCAGAGTTCTTTGTGAAGGCATGGTAAGAGTTTACACTCGGCCGTTTCTTCTAAAAAGCACCTCAGGTCAAAGTTCCTGAATACCCCGTGCCCACGGGCTCTATACCGTGCGCACGGGCCCCCGTGCGCACAGGGTCCACTTAGCCCCTGCACATGGGGTTTGTGGTTCCTGGCCCTGAAGAGGCGTGGCATAGGGAGGGGGTTGGGTTATTTGCCACCCAGTCGTCCCCTCCACTCCCCAGAAGTCTCCAGCGCCACCACCGTCGCCTCTTCTCGCTGGTGCTCCTCCTAGCATCGTCGGGCTTCGCTGCTCCATGGACTTCGTGCGAGATGGGGTCCTCCTCCGGTACCTCCCCTTCCCATGATCCTTCCTTTCCTCCATGGATGCATTCATAGGGTCTAGGGTTTCTTGTCTTTCTTAGTTTAGAATGGTTGATCCTCCGTCCTAGGTAGAATCCAGGTGCTCAGGTCCTAGGGTTTCCCTGCCGAACCCACTCCCAGATCTCGATCTGGAAGTGGTTTCCACTGGGAAACACCCGTGTCCATGGGCTATTTGACCCCTGTGCGCACGGGGCCCCATGTCCACGGTCGTGTACCGTGCGCATGGGGTATCCAGGGGCTTGTCACCTGTTTATCTGCCTATCTCTTTGCCATCTATCTAGCACGTGTACTCATTTGGGTTATTTGTTGTGTGTTGTTGGGTGTTTTTGTGTGTGTGTGTTAGACTCCGCTGACAAGAGGGCCGAGCTCCATCGCAAGCGCCCAAAGGGAGGATCCAGGGAGTTCACGGTTGCTCATCGCCAGCTGTTTGAAGGCATTGCTCAGGGGTCTGGGTCTGGACAAGGCCGTGTTCACCGTGCTGCCTCCAAGCAGCGAGTTGTTGAGGCCTCCAATGAGTCTGAGGAAGAGTATGACTTTCATGAAGATGCTCATTATGTCAACCCCAATGATGATGAGATAGAAGAGGAAGATGATCGTGGTGATGAGGATGTAGAGAAAGAAGAGGAGTCTAGTCCCGAGCAAGCCATTCCGGGCGGGCGAGATCTCCGGAACATGCCCCTTGCCATGTGGACCAAGCCAGAGCTTTGGGCTGAGAGGCAAAGTCATCCATATGCAGCTGCCACTGGTTTGGGAGTGGATCCCCGTTTCAAGAACGAGTTTCAGCAAAGAGTATATCATGAGCTTCTTATGACCAAGTCAAAGAAGTTTGCACCACACAAGCAAGTGAACACTGAGAGTCTGTGCAACAATGATCATCTATATCCCGGTGTGTATTCAGCTCTTGGGAGGTTGAGCCTCATTCCATTCGTTACTTTCAACCATCCATACAACAAGGACCTAGTGATGCAGTTCTTTGCCACCTTGTTTTTCTCCAATGACTCTGCTTGCACCCTCACTTGGATGTCCGGGACTCATCGACGCCCTGCGTCTATGGCCAAGTTTTCTGATATTATTCCGTATCCATTCATTGATGAAGAGGCTGCATCCGATGAGTTTGGCAAGGTTCGTGAAAGTGGGCAGCGCACTAAGGATGAGATTGCATTCGCTTACAAGCAGGAGAAGTCGTTTGTTACCAGGTCCATCAAAGATCTTGTGCCTCTCTATGACACTATGCGCCATATCTTGAGGTATACACTCACTCCTAAGGCCGGTGATTCCCACAACATCTGGAGTTCCATGTTGGATGTTTTTGTGTACCTGCATCAGAAGAAGAGGGTGGATGTTCTGGACTTCATGTTCTATGAGCTCCATCAGTGTGTGCAATAGAACAAGTCCTTGATCTATGCTCCGTTCATTCAGGCTTTGATTGAGTCTGTCTGCCCAGCCAAGTACATTGCTTCGTACAAGACTTCTATTCCCAAGCGCAACTCCAACTAGACCCCATCTGCTCCTGCTCCATATGTGCCTATCAAGAAGGGGCACAACCCTAGGCCTGAGGATCGTACCACTTTCACTCTGGGCATGTCCTCCACTGCACGGATCCCTCGTGGTAAGGCCAAGTCCATTGGTTCTGAGGCCATTTTTGCCAGAGGGGAGAAGAAGTCACTGTTCAAGACCTTGAGCAACATGTTCAAGATGTGCCAGTCTATCCAGCACCATTAGATTAAGGAGATCAACAAGGAGAAGCTTATGCGGCGTGAGAAAAAGGCAGCAAGTGCTGCAGCTGGTGAGGAGGTCGGCCTAGGGTCAGAGGACAACGATAGTGAGGCCATAGCTCATACCTTTCCGATGGCAGGATGGCACTTTGATGATGATGATGATGCCTCGAGTGGTCCTCCTCTTGTCTAGTGGGTATGTGTGTCGGCATTTGTCTCCTTTTTGTTGTCTTGATGACAAAGAGGGAGAAGTGGTGGTTGTTGGTGTTCGTGGGTGTTGGTGTTCTTAGTGTGTGTTGAGATCTCAAGCCTTGTGTTTCTCTTTGTTGGTTGTTTTTAGCTAGCTTGAGATACTCTTATTTGCTTTCCGCGTTGTGGTTGTGAGCTACTCGTTTATGCTTGTGAGACTCTAGCTTTATTATTGAACCTATTGCTATGATGTTATCATGCTTGTTATGTGTCTCATGATATTTGCTCACCACACCAATTCATGAGATCTAGGCACCATTATAGGTTTATTATGTTGATCTCATGTCTTGACAATAATGATCTTGGGGAGCTTCCTATGTGTGTACTTGATGCATTCTCAAGCATTCACTTTATCCGAGAAGACATATAGGGGGAGCTACCATGATCATTCTTTGTCTCTTGGCTATTCAAATATTTATATCCTCTATGCCATGGTCTAACCACATTGTCGTCAATGCACCAAAAAGGGGGAGATTGAAAGTGCCAGTGGCACTTATACTATATTTTGGTGTGATGACAATGTGGTTAGTTGAACTAATATCGGTTACTAAAGTTTATCTCGGGATATTGGTTCCAAGTGCTTCGTGATGGAGATGTGCGACCCCCCAATTCAAAAAGGTCAAAGACATGGTCTTCCGGCGAATCGAAGGTTTAGTTTTTTGTTTGCTTCAAGTCGTAGGAAAGACCGCACTATTAAGAGGGGTTTTGTGTGGGTGAAAGTTGTGTGTGAATGCCATTGTCGAACCATATACACTAGCCTACCCATTCTACCACCTAAAATCCTAGTGTGTGTGCTTGTGGTACTCAGAAAGCTTATAACAGAAAGTTACTGGGTACTCCGTGCGCACGGGGTCTTTTGACCCCCGTGCACACGGGGTACTATGTAAACTCTGTGGTACCCTGTGCGCACGGGGTCTTTTGACCCCCGTGCGCACGGGGTTGTGTGAAAGTCTCTGAGTACCCCGTGCGCTCGGGGCTGACTTAGCCCGTGCGCATGGGGTCTAACGGGCAGAAACGGCCACCCCGGGATAGACATTATAAAATCCCCCCCTCTTCTTCCTCCATCCCTAACCCTAATGTCTTGTTGAGCTCCACCATTGTTACACCTCACTTTTCTCAATACTCTCAATCCCTCCACCCAAACTTGTTGAAACTTTGGGGATTGGGAGAGCAAGACCCGATCTACATCCTGACCAAACCAAATTGCGTTCCCCACAACATTTCCTCCCTATTGACTTGTTACTCTTGGATCTTGGGCTCCTAGGTGGTTAGAGGCTCCTCCGGAAGCTTCCTTGCTTGTGGTGTGCTCCAGAGAAGTTTGTAAAGGTGTGGTGGTCGCCTTCAAGACCAACCTCGAGTGATTCGAGGCTCATCCGTTGGGGGTGAGTCGAAGGAGAATACGGTGAGCCTTCGGTGGCGTTCCGCAAGCTTTGGCTCGGCACCGCTCCAAAACGGAGAGTATCTCTTCCCCAAGGAAGAGTGAACTTAGGGATAAAATGCGTGTCCTCCTCTCCCTTGTGGTTATTCCTTTCCCGCACCTTACTTTGCCTTGTATGCTTGTTGGCTTGCTAGATAGATTGTTTCCTAGCATATTTATCTTGGATATTGCTTGTCATATAGGTTGCATTCACCTAGTTGCATATTTGGTGAACCCTATTTATCCGCTAAGCCTTAAAATTGACAAGAACGATTAAATTTTGTAATCTCCTATTTACTCCCCCCCTCTAGTCGACCATATTGATCCTTTCAAATGATGTTCATATTTCTTACCACCTATGTCTTATTTTCATTCGACGGTATTGTGGGATGAAGCAAGTCGGACCAACCTTACATGTCCACGTACATGAGACCGGTTCCACCGATTAACATGCAACTTGTTTTGCATAAAGGTGGCTGGCGGGTGTCTGTTTCTCCCACTTTAGTTGAATCTAATATGACTATGGTGGTCCTTGCAGAAGGTTAAATAGCAACTTGATAATCACCATCGTGGTTTTGTGTAGGTAAGAACGGTTCTTGCTAGTTGCCCATAGCAGCCATGTAAAACTTGCAACAACAAAGTAGAAGACGTCTGACTTGTTATTGCAGGGCATGTTGTGATGTCATATGGTCGAGACGTGATATGATATATGTTGATGTATGAGATGATCATGTTTTGTAATAAGTTCACGACTTCCATGTCGATGAGTACGACAACCGGTGGGAGCCTTAGGGTTGTCTTTAGTTATTGTATGACATGCGTGTCAATCACTAAGCGCCATGTAATTGCTTTACTTTATCGCTATGCATTAGCAATAGTTGGCGAGACGACTGAGGGAGTCCTGGACTAGGGGGTGTCCGGATAGCCGAACTATCATCATTGGCCGGACTCCAAGACTATGAAGATACAAGATTGAAGACTTCGTCCCGTGTCCAGATGGGACTTTCCTTGGCGTGGAAGGCAAGCTTGGCATTACGGATATGTAGATCTCCTACCATTGTAACCGACTCTGTGTAACCCTAGCCCTCTCCGGTGTCTATATAAACCGGAGGGTTTTAGTCCATAGGACGAACAACAATCATACCATAGGATAGCTTCTAGGGTTTAGCCTCCTTGATCTCGTGGTAGATCTACTCTTGTACTACCCATATCATCAATATCAATCAAGCAGGAGTAGGGTTTTACCTCCATCGAGAGGGCCCGAACCTGGGTAAAAACATCGTGTCCCTTGTCTCCTGTTACCATCCGCCTAGACGCACAGTTCGGGACCCCCTACTCGAGATCCGCCGATTTTGACACCGACATTGGTGCTTTCATTGAGAGTTCCTCGGTGTCATCGCTCATAGGCCCGATGGCTCCTTCGATCATCAACAACAACGCGGTCCAGGGTGAGACTTTTCTCCCCGGACAGATCTTCGTGTTCGGCGGCTTTGCACTACGGGCCAATTCGCTTGGCCATCTGGAGCAGATCGAAAGCTACGCCCCTGGCCATCAGGTCAGATTTGGAAGTTTAAACTATACGTGCGACATCTGCAGAGACTTGATCTTCGACGGATTCGAGCCACAGCCGAGTGCACCGCACTGTCACGATGGGCATGATTTAGCTCTGCTGCCGGACGGTGCCCTGGAGGCCGCACAAGAGTCCGCTCCGACCCTTAACTCGGAGCCGACTGCGTCGATCGAGGATGGGTGGCTAGACACCGCCTCGGGGGCTGCTACCTCTACGGTGATGGAGCCGAATACCGACCCTGTCCCTTGCGAAGCTCGTGACTCCGAGGTGCCGGACTCCTCGCCGGACCCTGAACCTCCCGCGCCCCTACCAATCGAATCCGATTGGGCGCCGATCATGGAGTTCACCGCTGCGGACATCTTTCAGCACTCTCCTTTCTGCGACATCCTGAATTCGCTAAAGTATCTCTCATTATCAAGAGAGCCCTGGCCGGACCACGGTCAGGACGGTTGGGATGTGGACGACGAAGAAATTCAAAGCCCACCCACCACCCACTTTGTAGCCACTGTCGACGACCTAACCGACATGCTAGACTTCGACTCCGGAGACATCGACGGTATGGACGACGATGCCGGAGACGATCAAGAGCCAACGCCTACGGGGCACTGGAAAGCCACCTCATCATACGACATATACATGGTGGACATCCCAAAAGATGGGAATGGCAATGAAACAGCGGAGGAAGACCCCTTAAAGAAACAGCCTAAGCGCCGGCATCAGAGGCGCCGCTCTAAATCCCGCCACAGCAAGAATGGAGATTCCGGCACCGGAGACAATAACACCCCGGACAGCGCCGAAGACTATCCCCTCCAACAAGATTCAGCACAGGAGGATGAAGAAGCCAGCCCTCATGAGAGAGCGGCAGACAAAGAGGTAGAGGACGATAATTACATGCCTCCCTCCGGAGACGAGGCAAGCCTCGACGACGACGAATTCGTCGTGCCGGAGGATCCCGTCGAACAAGAGAGTTTTAAACGCAGGCTTATGGCCACGGCAAGCAGCCTCAAGAAAAAGCAGCAACAGCTTAGAGCTGACCAAGATTTGCTAGCCGACAGATGGACTGAAGCCCTTGCGGCCGAAGAGTACGAACTCGAACGCCCCTCCAAAAGCTACCCCAAACGCAAGCTGCTGCCCCAATTAGAGGAGGAAGCATATAAACCTACATCACCAGCGCACAATACGGCCGACCGGCCACCTCGTGGCCGCGACAGAGAGGCCTCTAGGCCCTCCAAAAAAGCCGTACCCTGGCATCGCTTGAAAAGTACAAAGCCACGGGGGAATGCGCCGGACTTGCGAGACATATTGGAGGATAAGGCAAGACAATCAAGATCGATCTACAGATCGCGTGGGCGCCCCACGATACGTGACGACAACCGTCGCGCCGGATATAGCAATTCTGGTCGGGCCGAACACAGTACACAAAGCTCGCTTGAGCTACGTCGTGATATAGCCCAATATAGAGGCACCGCACACCCACTATGCTTCACAGATGAAGTAATGGATCATCAAATCCCCGAAGGGTTCAAACCCGTGAACATTGAATCCTACGATGGCACAACAGACCCCGCAGTTTGGATCAAAGACTATCTTCTTCATATCCACATGGCCCGCGGTAATGATCTTCATGCCATCAAATACCTCCCACTCAAGCTTAAAGGACCAGCTCGGCATTGGCTTAACAGCTTGCCAGCAGAATCAATTGGGTGTTGGGAGGACCTGGAAGCCGCATTCCTTGATAACTTCCAGGGCACATATGTGCGACCACCAGACGCTGATGACCTAAGCCACATAATTCAGCAGCCAGACGAATCGGCCAGACAATTCTGGACACGGTTCTTAACCAAGAAAAAACAAATCGTTGATTGTCCGGATGCGGAGGCCCTCGCAGCCTTCAAACATAACATCCGCGACCAGTGGCTTGCCCGGCACCTAGGACAGGAAAAGCCGAAATCCATGGCAGCCCTCACATCACTCATGACCCGCTTCTACGCGGGAGAGGACAGCTGGCTAGCCCGCAGTAACAACCTCAACAAAAATTCTGGCAGTCCGGATACCAAGGACTGCAATGGCAGGTCGCGTCGCAACAAGCACAAACTCCGCATTAACGGCGATAATACTGAGGATACGGCAGTCAACGCCGGATTCAGAGGCTCCAAACCAGCTCAGCGGAAAAAGCCATTCAAAAGAACTACTCCGGGCCCGACCAATTTGGACCGAATACTCGACCGCTCGTGCCAGATACATGGCACCCCCGAAAAGCCAGCTAATCACACCAACAGAGATTATTGGGTATTCAAGCAGGCAGGCAAGTTAATCACCGAAAACAATGACAAGGGGCTACATAGCGATGACGAGGAAGAGACCCGGCCGCCGAACAATAGAGGACAGAAGGGTTTCCCCCCACAAGTGCGGACGGTGAACATGATATACGCAACCCACATACCCAAAAGGGAGCGGAAGCGTGCACTCAGGGACGTATACACGATGGAGCCAGTCGCCCCAAAGTTCAATCCATGGTCCTCCTGCCCGATCACGTTCGATCGAAGGGACCACCCCACCAGCATCCGCCATGGCGGATTCACCGCATTGGTTCTAGACCCAATCGTCGACGGGTTTCACCTCATTAGAGTCCTGATGGACGGCGGCAGCAGCCTGAACCTACTTTATCAGGATACAGTGCGCAAGATGGGCATCGACCCCTCAAGGATTAAACCCACAAGGACAACCTTCAAAGGCGTCATACCAGGTGTAGAGGACAATTGTACAGGCTCAGTTACACTGGAAGTGGTCTTCGGATCCCTGGATAACTTCCGAAGCGAGGAGTTAATCTTCGACATAGTTCCGTTCCGCAGCGGCTATCATGCACTTCTCGGACGAACCGCATTTGCAAAGTTCAATGCGGTGCCGCACTACGCATACCTCAAGCTCAAGATGCCAGGCCCTCGAGGAGTCATCACGGTCAACGGAAACACTGAACGCTCTCTCCGAACAGAGGACCATACAGCGGCTCCCGCGGCAGAAGTGCAGAGCAGCCTCTTAAGGAAATTCTCGAGTCCGGCCGTTAAGCGACCGAACACCGCCAAGCGCGCTCGGAGTAACCTACAACAAGACCACCTGGCACGTTCCGAGCACGCGTAGCAATGCGGCCCCAACCCCAACCCTTGCAAAATTGCAAAACCAGTACTCCGCGTACATCACTATGCTCTGGAAATACCATGGGCAAAGGGGGAGGGGCACGACCACGGCAGGCCCAGAGTGCGGCTCAACCACACCAGGGGCTCCCAAATAGGTCATCATCTTTCTTTTTTCTTTTTTTCCTCAGGACTCCGTTTACCAGAGGCCTTGTCCGGTAGTAGACCCGCCAGACACACGATACAACAGCCAGGGAAGAAGAAAGGCCACGACGAACATCCAGGTGGTCTCCATTACGAGCATTATACCTATTTTATACACCATTCCGCAGCCTACCCCTGGAGGGGGACATGTTAAATAGTCCCACCCCTTGCTTATCGCACTATTTGTATCATTCTGCATTCATGGCAGTATTTTTTTGAATAAACAATGCATCGCTTTTTGCCTATAATTGCATTCCTTTCTTATACATATGTTCAATTATGACATGTTGCATCCGTACACTTTGGTACGACTAAATACACCAGGGGCTTAAGTTCCCCATATTATGGTGTGATAAGTCCGAACACTTTCACAAGTGCGGCACCCTGAACTTATAGCATTATATGCATCGGCTCTGAATCATGTCTTGGGTCAATAGTTGGGTTTGCCCGGCTCCCATGTTTTGGTACCTTACGTTCCGTTATATCGGCTAAGGTAGCGCTGGGAGAACCACTGCGATTGTGCCCCAGTTGAGCTGGGCGAGCACCTCAGTGGAGAAAGCTAAAACTGACCGTCATGATGAGGCGAGAGTCGGTCGCTGTTCGAGAGGTTTTTTCGAGTCCCTAAAGACTTATGCCGCTTAGAGCGAGGAACCGGCTTTGTCCGGCCCAGGCGTGGATAGCGCCCCGAATTCGGTCTTCCGAACACTAGGGGCTTCGCCGAAATTTAAAATTATAGAATTCTATGGCTAAGTGAGAGTGTTCAAGCATTATAAGTCCGGTTGCCTCGTTCGTTGTGTTGAGCGCCTCCCTAGATGGACCCAAAAATGGGAACAAGAGCGCTCAAGTTTATCCCGAACACCCCAGCACTCGTGGCATGGGGGCTGAAGCCAACGACTTGCCATCTCTCAGATTTGATAAACGGCCGCACAGAAGGTAATATTTTAAATTAACAAGCGTTGCTTAGCGCATATGAAAAAGTTTTCACCGCACAGGATAACAAAATGCGAGTCTAATCAAAAATTACATCTTTGGATCACTCACCCGCAATAATGCGGGCACCCTTCAGGACACCCTTATAATACATCTCGGGCGTGCGATACTCCTTGCCCGGCGGTGGCGCATCCATCACAAGCTTCTCAGCGTCCATCCTGCCCCAGTGCACTTTAGCACGGGCAAGGGCCCGACGGGCACCTTCAATATAGGCGGAGTGCTTGATGACTTCAACTCATGGACAAGCATCCACCAGCCGCCGCACCAGGCCGAAGTAGCTCCCAGGCATGGCCTCTTTGGGCCACAGCCGAACAATGAGGCCCTTCATGGCCTGTTCGGCCACCTTGTGGAGCTCGACCAGCTGCTTCAGCTAGTCGCTAAGGGGCACCGGATGTCCGGCCTCAGCATACTGAGACCAGAACACCTTCTCCGTCGAGCTCCCCTCCTCGGCTTTGTAGAAAGCGGCAGCATTGGACACGCTACGGGGCAGATCTGCGAACGCTCCTGGAGAGCTCCGAATTCGGGTAAGTAACAGGTAATTCACTTTTACATGCTTGCTTTGCATGAAGAATGCCTTACCCGCTGCTATTTTCTTCAATGCCTCGATTTCCTGGAGGGCCTTGTGGGCTTCGACCTTAGCAGCTTTGGCACTCTCAAGAGCCGACGCAAGCTCGGACTCTCGAGTCTTCAGTCATGCTCCGCCGCTATTTTATTCAATGCCTCGATTTCCTGGAGGGCCTTGTGGGCTTCGGCCTTAGCAGCTTTGGCACTCTCAAGAGCCGACGCAGGCTCGGACTCTCGAGTCTTCGAGTCATGCTCCAAACTCTCGTGTTTTCCCACGAGAGTCTGGATCTCTTGTCGTACCTCCGCCACCCACGCCTCCTGCTTCTCTCGCTCGGCGCGTTCCGCGGCCGCATCGCGTTCGGCCGCGGACACCGCCTCCTTCAGGGTCGCCACCTCGTTCGTAGCCCCTGAAGTACGCACGTTATCCTTGTCATTCCTCTTGCAACCAAATCCTTTTCTGTAAGGTACAATTTTAATAAGGTGTCACTCACCTTCCTTGTCCTCGAGCTGCTTCTTGGCACGGCCGAGCTCGCTCTCGGACCGCTCGAGGCTCTGCTTCAAGGCATTGACCTCCGCAGTCAGTGCGGCAGAGGTCAGCAGCGCAGCCTGCATTCCAATATTGACATATTTTTGTTAAGACTCCTGGTTATATCTTTTTAGATCCTCAGTCCGGCTTTTCTTTCCGAACACTGAACCGAGCATCAGGGGCTACTGTCTATGCGATACTATTTTACATATCTTAAAATTCTTACCTCAAAGCCTGTTAGAAGGCTGCTACAGGCTTTGGTCAGCCTGCTTTTGGCGAGCTGAACCTTCTGAATCACCGCACTCATGACAGTGCGGTGTTCCTCGTTGATGGAAGCGCCGTTGAGCGCCTCCAGCAAGTTATCCGGCGCCTCCGGTTGGACGGAGGCCGCCGGCGTCACAGTCTTGCCCTTCTTACGAAGGGGCCGCCCGCCGGACTCCGGAACCACTAAAGGTTCCGGTGCGGAGTCCGGTCCAAAGTCTGGGAGGTTGCCCTGCGGCACCTCCGAGGCCTCCTCCTCCTGGTGGGTCCCTTTCTGGGATCCCACCTCGGCGTCGTCGGCGTCACGGGCGGAGGAGGCGGTCGGAAGTGAAGTGCTATTCACATCCGACGTACCCAAGGACCCGCTCGACGAAGTGGGAAGATCGTCCTTGGGCGGACTACAGGGTTGTATGCGGCGTTAAAAGATGCTATGTGACAAAAAGAAAACTTATGAGTTATTCAGGAGTCCGGATACTTACGATCTCGCCAGGGGCTTGGCCCTTGAGGGCCACTCCTCGTCGCCGTCGCCGGCGTTGGTGGAACAGTCTGGGGGAAGGGTCCTTCCCTTCTTGGACCCTTCGGCCTCCCCCGTTGGGGAGGCCTTCATCTTCTTCTCTCCCCCCGCTGGGGGAGAGGCCTCTTGCTTCTCCACCTCGTCCTCGTGGAAGGAGTCCGCCTCGGAGTCATGGGACGATGAATCCGATAACACCTGACGCCGGGAACTCCTCCGGGTTCCCGTGGCCTTCTTCTTGGCCTTCTTCTCCGGCACCACGTAAGGTGCCGGGACCAGTAGCCCTGTCAAACGGGCATCCATTAGGTCTTCTGGAAGGGGAGTCGGACAGTTAACCTGTCCAGACGTCTCCTGCCAGGCCTGTTAAAGGTATTGGGAGTTTAGATCCCGCATAGAGTCAAACTATGAAAAGCAAGTGTCCCATAAAGGATAACATGGCTTACCTCGCCAGCCGGGCGCTGCGAGCTGAATCCGCGATCTTTGGTAGCGGATCCGGGAGCCTCGGCGCCCTTGAACAGCACCCTCCAGGCCTCTTCGTACGTAGTGTCGAAGAGCCCGCTCAAGGTCTGGTGCTGTGCTGGATCGAACTCCCACAAGTTGAAGTCCCGCTGTTGGCAGGGGAGAATCCGGCAGATGAGCATGACATGGATTATGTTGACAAGCTTGAGCTTCTTGCTCACCAGGGGTTGGAGACAGGATTGGAGTCCGGTCAGCTCTTCCGAATCACTCCACAACAGGCCCTTCTCTTTCCGGGAAGTGAGCTGCATGGGGATGCCGGATCTGAATTCGGGGGCCGCTGCCCATTCAGGGTCACGTGGCTCGGTGATGTAGAACCACCCCGATTGCCACCCTTTGATGGTTTCCACGAAGGCGCCCTCGAGCCAAGTGACGTTGGGCATCTTGCCCACCATGGCGCCTCTGCACTCCGCTTGGCTGCCCTTCACAACCTTTGGCTTGACATTAAAGGTCTTTAGCCATAAGCCGAAGTGGGGCTGGATGCAGAGGAAGGCCTCGCACACGACGATAAATGTCGAGATGTTGAGGATGAAATTCGGGGCCAGATCATGGAAATCCAGGCCATAGTAGAACATGAGCCCCCGGACAAAGGGGTGGAGTGGGAAGCCCAGTCCGTGGAGGAAATGCGGAAGGAATACCACCCTCTCATGGGGCCCGGGGGTGGGAATGAGCTGCCCCTCGTCGAGGAGCCGGTGCACGATATCGCTGGACAAATATCCGCCATTGCGCAGCTTCTTGATGTGCCCCTCCGTAACAGAGGAGGCCATCCACTTGCCTACCGCTCCGGACATGGTTGGAGAAGGTTGAGGTGAGATGTGCGGACTTGGGCGCTGGAGCTCGAGTGCGCGGAGATGGATAAGCAAAGGAGGAAGAAGGTGTAGGTAAAAAGGTGGATCCTTATCCCCTTATATATGGGCGGACAAAACTATGTGTCCCCACCAGCCTGGTAAAACTCGCTTATCTCCCAAGCGCCGCAATCAATGGCGCGGTTGGGTTACCCACGTCCGTATTGATGAGAATCCCGGAATAAGGGGACATGATCTCTGCTTCGACAAGACGTGCCAAGGAAACCGCTTCTCTAAACGCGCTGAGGTGGTATGAAAAAAACAATTCGAGTGAAGGCTTGGCCGTGGTGTGGCGTCACGCCACGAAATACGTCAGCAGATTGAACTTGTGTAAATGTTATTCTCTCTACGGTGGTATGTGGAATTTATTTTGCAGAGCCGGACACTATCTTGGTGTTCACAATCTTCTATGAATTATTCGGAGGAGGAACCTACCTTGCAATGCCGAAGACAATATGCGCGCCGGACTCGTCGTCATTGAAGCCTGGTTCAGGGGCTACTGAGGGAGTCCTGGACTAGGAGGTGTCCGGATAGCCGAACTATCATCATTGGCCGGACTCCAAGACTATGAAGATACAAGATTGAAGACTTCGTCCCGTGTCCGGATGGGACTTTCCTTGGCGTGGAAGGCAAGCTTGGCAATACGGATATGTAGATCTCCTACCATTGTAACCGACTCTGTGTAACCCTATCCCTCTCTGGTGTCTATATAAACCGGAGGGTTTTAGTCCATAGGACGAACAACAATCATACCATAGGCTAGCTTCTAGGGTTTAGCCTCCTTGATCTCGTGGTAGATCTGCTCTTGTACTACCCATATCATCAATATCAATCAAGTAGGAGTAGGGTTTTACCTCCATCGAGAGGGCCCGAACCTGGGTAAAAACATCGTGTCCCTTGTCTCCTGTTACCATCCGCCTAGACGCACAGTTCGGGACCCCCTACCCGAGATCCGCCGGTTTTGACACCGACAACGACCCCGACGGAATGATGGAGATTAAGGTGCCGCGCCGGTGATGATGGAGATCATGTCGTTGCTTTGGAGATGGAGATCAAAAAGCACAAGATGATGATGGCCATATCATGTCACATATTTTGATTGCATGTGATGTTTATCCTTTATGCATCTTATTTTTCTTAGAATGACGGTAACATTATAAGATTATCCCTTTACTTATTTTCAAGATAAAAAGTGTTCTCCTTGATTATGCACCATTTCTAAAGTTCATCATTTCGAAGCCAGTTTTGCACATGCAGAATACTTGGGTTAAACTTGACGAGCCTAGCATGTACATACATGTTCTCAGAACACTGGAGAACGAAAGGTCGAACGTGAGCCATATAGTAGATATGATCAACATGGAGATGTTCACCATTGAAGACTACCCCATCTCACGTGATGATCGAACATGGGTTAGTTGATTTGGATCGTGTATCACTTAGACAACTTGAGGGATGTTGATTTAAGTGAGAGTCCAATAGTAATTTGATTATTTGAAGTAAAATTTATCATGAACTTAGTTCTAATAGTCTTTGCAAATCTATGTTATAGATGAATGGCCCATGCTACCGTTCCCATAAATTTCAATGTGTTCCTAGAGAAAGCTAAGTTGAAAGATGATGGTAGCAACTACACGAACTTGGTTCGTAATTTGAGGATTATCCTCATTGTTGCATAGAAGAATTATGTTCTTGATGCATCACTAGGTGACAGACCTGCTGCAGGAGCTGATGCGGACGTTATGAACATCTGGCAAGCTCGACCAGATGACTACTCGATAGTTCAGTGTGCCATGCTTTACGGCTTGGAACCGGGACTTCAAAGGCATTTTGAACGCCACGGAGCATATGAGATGTTCCAAGAGCTAGAGTTGATATTTCAAGCTAATGCCCGGGTTGAGAGATATGAAGTCTCCAAAAAGTTCTTTAGTTGTAAGATGGAGGAGAAAAGTTCTGTCAGTGAACACATACTCATAATGTCTGGGTACCACAACCACTCAACTCAGCTGGGAACTGATCTTCTAGCCGAGAGTGTTATTGATAGAGTTCTTCAGTCACTACCACCAAGCTATGAAGGCTTCATGAGGAACTATAATATGAAAGGGATGACAAAAATGATTCCCGAGCTCTTTGCGATGCTGAAATCGGCGGAGGTAGAAATCAAGAAAGAGCATCAAGTGTTGATGGTTAACAAGACCACCAGTTTTGAGAAAAAGGGTAAGGGAAAGAAAGGGAACTTCAAGAAGACTGGCAAGCAAGTTGCCGCTCCAGTGAAGAAGCCCAAAGCTGGACCCAAGCCTGAAACTGAGTGTTTCTACTGCAAAGGGAATGGTCACTGGAAGCAGAACTGCCCCAAGTACTTGGCAGATAAGGATGAAAAAGTGAACAACGGTATATTTGATATACATGTTATTGATGCGTTCCTTACTAATGCTCGTAGTAGCGCCTGGGTATTTGATACTATTTCGGTTACTCATATTTGTAACTCGAAATAGGAGCTGCGGAATAAGCGAAGATTGGCTAAGGAAGAGGTGACGATGTGTGTCGAAAATGGTTTCAAGGTTGATGTGATCGTCGTCGGCATGCTACCTCTACCTTCAGGATTAGTTTTAGACCTCGATAATTGTTATTTGGTGTCAGCCTTGAGCATGAACATTATATTTGGATCTTGTTTATTGCGGGATGGTTATTCATTTAAGTCAGAGAATAATGGTTGTTCTATTTATATGAGTAACATCTTTTATGGTTATGCACCCTTAGTGAATGGTCTATTCTTTTTGAATCTCGATCGTAGTGAGACACATATTCATAATATTGATGCCAAAATATGCAAAGTTGATAATGATAGTGTAACATACTTGTGGTACTACCGTTTAGGTCATATTGGTCTAAAGCGCATGAAGAAACTCCATGCGGATGGACTTTTGGAATCACTTTATTATGAACCATTTGATACTTGCGAACCATGCCTCATAGGTAAGATGACTAAAATTTTGTTCTCCGGAACAATGGAGCGAGCTAATGACGTAATGGAAATAATACATACCGATGTATGTGGTCCGATGAGTGTTGAAGCACACGGCGGGTATCGTTATCTTCTGACCTTCACAGATGATTTGAGTAGGTATGGATATATCTACTTGATGAAACACAAGTCCGAAACATTTGAAAAGTTCAAAGAATTTCATAGTGAAGTAGAGAATCATCGTAAGAAGAAAATAAAGTTTCTACGATCTAATTGCGGAGGTGAATATTTGATTTACAAGTTTGGAATTCATTTAAGACAATGTGGAATTGTTTCACAACTCACGCCACCTGGAACACCACAGCGTAATTGTGTGTTTGAATGTCGTGACCATACTTTATTAGATATGGTGTGTTCTATGATGTCTCTTGTCGATTTGCCTTTATCATTTTGGGGTTATGCATTAGAGATGGCCGTATTCACATTACATAGGGCACCGTGTATGTCCGTTGAGATGGCACATTATGAACTATGGTTTGGCAAGAAACCTAAGTTATCGTATCTTAAAGTTTGGGGATGCTACACTTATGTCAAAATGCTTCGACCTGATAAGCTCGAACCCAAAGCGGAGAAGTGCATCTTCATAGGATACCTTAAAGAAACTATTGGGTATACCTTCTACCATAGATCTGAAGCCAAGATCTTTGTTGCTAAGAATGGGTCATTTCTAGAGAAGGAGTTTCTCTTGAAAGAGGTGAGTGGGAGGAAAGTAGAACTTGATGAGGTAGTTGTACCTTCTTTCAAATTGGAAAGTAGCACATTAGAGAAAACCGTTCCCGTGATGCCTACACCAACCAGAGAGGAAACAAATGATGATCATGAAACTTCAGATCAACTTACTACTGAACCTCATAGGTCGACCAGAACACGTACCACACCAAAGTGGTACAGTAATCCTATCCTGGAAGTCATTTTGTTAGAAAACGACGAACCTAAGAACTATGAAGAAGCTATGATGAGCTTAGATTCCGACAAATGGCTTGAAGCCATGAAATCCGAGATAGGATCCATGTATGAGAACAAAGTGTGGACTTTAGTGGACTTGCCCGATGATCGGCAAGCCATTAAAAATAAATGGATCTTCAAGAGGAAGACAGACGTTGATGGTATACCTGGCCACGGGATACCCAACCCGGCTGGCCCGAACCGACCCGGCCCCAAAAGGCCCGACACGACCCGGCCCGAGGCACACGCCGGGCTGGGCCTAGGTCTGATTTTTGAGCCCAAAGCACACGTCAGACCAGGCCTGGGCTTGGGTACTTCACGTTTTCGGGAAGGGGCCCGGCCCGAGGCCCGGCGGGCTTTTCCTTTTAGGGGCCGGGTTTGGGCTTGAAAAGTAGGCCCTATGGTCGGGTCGGGTCGGGCTCGGGCCTAAGTTTTCTGCCTCGGGCTTGGTAAGGCCCGACCCGAAGCCCAGGCCCGGCCCGGTGGATGGCCAATTATAGCTGATGGTAATATCACTCTCTACAAAGCTCGACTTGTCGCAAAAGGTTTTCAACAAGTTCAAGGGGTTGACTTCGATGAGACTTTCTGCTTAAGTCTGTCAGAATCATGTTAGTAATTGGCACATTTTATGATTATGAAATCTAGCAAATGGACGTCAAAACTGCATTCCTTAACAGGTTTCTTAAAGAAGAGTTGTATATGATGCAACCAGAAGGTTTTGTCGATCCTAAGGATGCTAACAAAGTGTGCAAGCTCCAGCGATCCATCTATGGACTGGTGCAAGCATCTCGGAGTTGGAATATACGCTTTGATGAGGTGATCAAAGCATTTGGTTTTATACAGACTTACGGTGAAGCCTGTATTTACAAGAAAGTGAGTGAGAGCTCTGTGGCACTTCTGATATTATATGTGGATGACATATTGCTGATTGGAAGTGATATAGAATTTCTGGATAGCATAAAAGGATATTTGAATAAGTATTTTTCAATGAAAGACCTCGGTGAAGCTGCTTACATATTGGGCATCAAGAACTATAGGGATAGATCGAGACGCTTAATAGGACTTTCACAAAGCACATACCTTGACAAAGTTCTGAAGAAGTTCAAAATGGACCAGTCAAAGAAAGGGTTCTTACCTGTGTTGCAAGGTGTAAAATTGAGTAAGACTCAAAGTTCGACCATGGCAGAAGATAGAGAGAATGAAAGACATTCCCTATGCCTCAGCCATAGGTTCTATAATGTATGACATGTTGTGTATCAGACCTGATGTGTGCCTTGTCATAAGTTTGGCAGGGAGGTACCAAAGTAATCCAGGAGTGGATCACTGGACAACGGTCAAGAATGTCCTGAAGTATCTGAAAAGGACCAAGGATATGTTTCTCGTTTATCGAAGTGACGAAGAGCTCGTCGTAAAGGGTTATGTCGATGCTAGCTTCGACACAGATCCGGATGACTCTAAGCGCAACTCGGATACATATTTATATTGAATGGTGGAGCTGTCAGTTAGTCCTATTCTAAGCAGAGCGTCATGGCGGGATCTACATGTGAAGCGGAGTACATAGCTGCTTCGGAAGCAGCACATGAAGGAGTGTGGATGAAGGAGTTCATATCTGATCTGGGTGTAATGCTCAGTGCATCGGGTCCAATGACAATATTTTGTGACAACATTGGAGCAATTGCCATAGCCAAGGAGCCCAAGTTTCATAAGAGACCAAACACATCAAGCAACGCTTCAACTCCATTTGTGATTATGTCAAGGATGGAGATATAGAAATTTACAAAGTACATATGGATCTGAATGTGGCAGACCCATTAACTAAACCTCTTCTGCGAGCAAAACATGATCAACACCAAGACTCCATGGGTGTTAGATTCATTACTATGTAATCTTGATTATTGACTCTAGTGCAAGTGGGAGACCATTGGAAATATGCCCTAGAGGCAATAATAAAGTGGTTATTATTATATTTCCTTAATCATGATAAAGGTTTATTATTCATGCTATAATTGTATTGATCGGAAACTTAAATACATGTGTGGATACATAAACAAATACCAAGTCTCAAGTAAGCCTCTACTAGACTAGCTCGTTGATCAAAAGATGGTTAATGTTTCCTAACCATAGACATGAGTTGTCATTTGATAACGGGATCACGACTTTAGAAGAACGATGTGATGGACAAGACCCATCCGTTAGCATATCATATGATCGTTCCGTTTATTGCTTCTGCTTTCTTAATGTTAAATACATGTCCCGTCGACCATGAGATCATGCAACTCCCGGATACCAAAGGATACCTTGTGTGCTATCAAACGTCACTTCATAACTGGGTGATCATAAAGGTGCTCTACAGGTATCTCCGAAGGTGTTCGTTGAGTTGGCGTGAATCAAGATTGGGATTTGTCACTCCGTCTGAAGGAAAGGTATCTCTGGGCCCTCTCGGTAATACATCATCACAAGAAGCTTGCAAGAAAATTGACTAAGGAGTTAGTTACAAGATAATGTATTACGGAACGAGTAAAGAGACTTACCGATAACGAGATTGAACTAGGTATGGAGATACCGATGATCGAATCTTGGGCAAGTAACATACCGACGGACAAAGGGAACTACGTATGTTGTCATAAAGGTTTGACTGATAAAGATCTTCATAGAATATGTAGGAACCAATATGGGCATCCAAGTCCTGCTATTGGTTGTTGATCGAAGAAGTGTCTCGGTCATGTCTACATCATTCTCGAACCCGTAGGGTACGCACGCTTAACGTTCATTGACGATATAGTATTATATAGTTATGTATGTTGGTGACCGAATGTTGTTCGGAGTCTCGGATGAGATCACGGACATGACGAGGAGCTTCAGAATGGTCCGAAGGTAAAGATTGATATATAGGATGTTATGGTTGAGCCATGGGGTAAAACTCACGCGGCTTTAGGTTGGTGACAAAAGAGTTGTATGGAAGGCAGGGGCTAGATGCCAGGGTTCATGGCGTCTACACCTGGGATAGACGCCGGAGTCCGTGGCGTCTTCGTAAACACCGAGAACCGTGGCGTTTAGCCCTGGAGTCCAAGACGGACTCATCTTTGCGTTCCAAACCGACTTTGGGGAGGCCTCCTCTCCAAGTTACGACCCCACAACTCAACATATAAATAGAGGAGCAGGGCTAGCCCCTAGAACACAAGTTTTTGAGCCTCCTCTAGTTGGTCCTAGTTGACTAATTAGAGCTAGGCCTAACTACCTCTATTCCTCATAATTAGAAGCCCAATGTGGTTCTAATCTCCTCCCTCTGGTTCACCACCACTGGCACCACGCCATCGTGCTGCCGGAACTCATCTACTACTTCGCCCCTCTTGCTGGATCAAGAAGGCGAGGACGTCATCGAGTTAAACATGCGTTGAAGCGGAGGTGCCGTACGTCGGTGCTTGATCGGAATGGATCGTGAAGGAGTATGACTACATCGACCACATTGATAAACGCTTCTGCTTAGCGATTTACAAGGGTATGTAGATGCCCTCCCCCTCTCGTAGATATGCATCTCCATGGATAGATCTTGTGTGTGCATAATTTTTTGTTTTGTTTTCCATGCAACGGTTCCCAACTGGAATGAGATCCTCTGACTTGGATTGGTCTACTACAGAGGGAGGTAGTATGCCATGCGTCGTCCTTCGGCCATCCATTGGTAGGAACATCGAAGAGGCTCCATCGCTCAGATCGTCGCCAAAATTATCGTCCCATGCGTCCCAACACGATGCAAGCAAAGGAAGCGAGGTGGAAAAGGCGCGAGAGGCCACATAAATGGGTGCTAGAAGTACAGAAATGACGCCAAAATTGATTGGAAGGAGATTGTCAGCGCCCATCGAAGGATGCTGCTCTGCTCGTCAATCTCAGGTAAGTCTTCATGGTCCTTTTTCTTGATGTCTAACACATGAATAAAACACTAAAAGCGATCAAAGTTTGACCGTCAGATTACTTTAGAACTTGGTGAGATTTCCCTTTTCTCATTGAAGAAGCAGCATGTTGAACTTTGATCCGGCATCCTCTTCTTTGATGGAAGAAGCAACTGAGATGGAAGACGATGCAAACACAGTGGACCATGATCCTAATTCCAGTAAGTAATCTTTCTGGTCCTCCTAAAGTTAGATACGGTGTACTAGCATGACCAAGTCTAGTGGAAGACGAGGTGAGGACCTTCCTCTCCAGCCTAATGTCGTGAACAAGGGTTGCCTTTGAAAAAACCTTGTACTTATGTGTTTGACCACAATTTTTTTGTGGTAACCGAAGTATCCCTATGCTGCCTGTGTAAAAATGCTATTCGGGCAACTACATGCCAGTGCTTGATATTCTAGCAATCACATCAAATTAACTAAATTGTTAAATTGTATGTAAATTTTCCTTTGAATGAGTTTAGTTGTTTAAATGCTTCATCAATTGAGAACAAAAGGCTAATTTGAGTAGTGAGGTCTGGATACCTATGTTTCTGACTTGGAAGCCTTGTGCTTTTAAAAGTATAATAGTAATTGTAGTAATAGCATTAAACATTTGTTCTACTTATGTATGAATATACTAGTGAAATATGTAGATTCTATGTGATTGTTTCCAGGGCATGGAGTAATACTTATGACTCATAACCACATTCTGTATATGTAGAATTTTCTTAGCACCTAATGCCTACTTGTCCCAATCAACACTACTGTTTGCTTATTCTCTAATAGAAATCTATTTTCCAATACTATTAGTCCCAATATTTTCTAAACACTTCCAAAAGTCTAATGTTCATATTAATTTTATATTATAAAGTTGCATTACCTAGTTTGGTACCTTATGTTGGCATGGAATTTAGATGAGGCTTGGGCATTTTGGCTTAGCTACAGTGGACGGAAAAGACATGAGGTTAGGAAAAGGTATACAAACAAAAGACCAAACAATGACAAGGTCACATCATGTAGATTTGTTTGTGCAAATGAGGGTTTTCGATCACAAGACAAAAGGGATTATTTGACAAAGTGCCCTTGAGCTGAAACTAGAACCGAGTGTCAAGTCTACATGAGTCTTAAAATGGACCAAAATAAGGAAAATCTCAAAGTGTTCGAGTTAGTTTTGGAGCACAATCACACACTACACCTGGCAGAAATCTTACACGTAATGGTGTCACAAAGACAAAAAATTCAGATTTGCAAGCATTTGAAATCGAAACGGCAGATGATGCGGGAATAAGGCCAAAAGCTGCACATGAATTGGCTAGCCGCCAAGTTGGTGGGCAACTCAATCTTAACTATACCCTCCGTGATCACAAGAACTATTTGCAGACCAAGCGACGAGAAATGACATATGGCCAAGCAGGTAGCATGCTTAAGTATTTTCAAGACAAAATTGCTGAAAATCGGCCATTCCAATATGCATTGCAAATGGATTGTGAAGAACAAATAACAAACATATTTTTTGTTGATGCTAAGGTGATCATGGGCTTTGCACATTTTGGTGATGTTTTTAGTTTTGACACTACTTCTGGAACAAATAAGGAGAATAGGTCCTTTGGTGTCTATGTCGGTTTCAATCATTTTAGAGAAACTGTAGTTTTTGGTGCTGCTCTCAGGTATGATGAAACATTTGCGTCCTTCAAGTGGTCGTTTTAGGCATTTCTAATATCTCACAGAGGAAAGGGGCCTAAACCATTCTATATAGATCAAGATGTTGCAATGGGAAAGGCCGTTGGGGAGTGTTTGTAGAAGCATGACATGGATTATGCACCTTTCACATTATGCAAAATGTTGTCAAACATCTACATGAAGAGAAGGGTGAAGAGGAGAATGAAGAAAAGAAAAAAGAGGAGAAAAGAGAGAATGAAGAGAAGAAAATAGACGAGAATGAAGAAACACGTATTCTGTCAGATTTTAATGTGTGCACGTTTGAGTACGAAGACATTGCCGATTTTGAACAGAAGTTTGACCTTAGGAGGAAAAAGGTGAGGAAGCAAACTTGATTGGATAGTATATATATATAAGTTCAAAGAAAAATGGGTTGAATGTTATATGAAGGATATCTTTACATTGGGAATGAGAAGTACACAATTGAGTGAGAGTCTCAACAATGACTTCGAGAATCCATCTGAAATCTGATTTTCATATCATCCGGTTCTTTAAGAATTTTGAAAGGGTGGTGCGAAAAATAAATAATGAACTGAATTCAGAATTTAATTCAAGGAAAAAAGTTGCCTAAATTATTTATGAGAAAACCACCCTAGATTGGTGTAGGCTAGCAAGTTGTACACCCCATGTATATTTGAAGCTTTTCAAGGCCAATATGAAATATCCTTATCATCTTGTACCAAGGCATTGGATGGTTGTAACAAATATCTTATTGAAGATTTTACCTTTGAGCAGCATAAAGTTATCGGTGATCCTTTGAAGCAAACAATTGAGTGCAGTTATTGGATGGTTGTAATGAATATCTTATTGGAGATTTTACCTTTGAGGAGCATAAAGTTATCGGTGATCTTTGAAGCAAACAATTGAGTGGTGTGCAAACAATTGAGTGCTGTTGCTGGCTGTTTGATAGAATTGGTGTATTGTGTGGCCATGCTCTTAAAGTTCTTGATTTTGATGAATATCAAGTCACAACGGCATATCAACTGTATCTATACCAACATAAAAAGATCCAAAGGGACAGATTCAATTAATATCGGCCATCAAATCATGTCAGTACAATGACATAGACTGCTTCAATGTCGAGCGCTCAACACGTTTAGCGTGCAGTTAATTTCATGCCAAATATAGTGATAATCACATAATAACACGCAAATAATATCCTACTAAATATCAGCACACACTTAATATAGCTAATTTTTTTTAAATAATACATTTTTTATATTAAATTTCAGAAATATTACGCCGTAATTATATTTTTTTAAAATATTATCCAATCGGCCTATTGCTGGCCGATTGGATCCAGTCGGCCTACTGCTGGCCGATTGGCCCCCAGTCGGCCCACTGCCGGCCGATTGGATCCAGTCGACCCACTGCTGGCCGATTGGCCCCAGTCGGCCCACTACTGGCCGAATGACACCCAATCTATTTTCTATAGGCCGACAGGTGCATGCACCCATCTATCTGTTGAATAGGTATTTGAAAAATGTTGAAAAAGTATTTGAAAAAAAATTAATCATGCATATAAAAATGTTAGTTAAGCATTTGAAAAAAATGTTGCACAAGTATTTGAAAAATGTTGAACAAATATTTGAAAACTGTTGAATAGGTATTTGAAAAATGTTGAAGAAGTATTTTAAAAAATGTTGATCATGTATATATAAAAATGTTAATCAAGCATTTGCAACAAATGTTGAAGAAGTATTTGAAAAAAATATTGAACAAGTATTTGAAAAAAATGTTGAACAAGTATTTCAAAAAATATTGATCATGTAAATAAAAATGTTGAACAAGTATTTGTAAATTTTTTATCATATATATAAAAATGTTAAACAAGTATTTGAAAAAAAATTGAATAAGTATTTAAAAAAATTGAACAAGTATTTGAAAAAATAATATAGAAAAAAATAATAATAATGGAGAAGACCGGCTCAGTCGCCTCTAGTTGGTCGCGGTCCCTTTTCTAACCAGTAACTGGAAACTAATGGGGTGGTTAGCTGCACTAGTGACTGCCATGGAGACCAGGCATCGATCCCCAACGCAGCTAATAACTACCCCACCAGCTTCCAGATGTTAAACATTTTTTCAAATATTTGTTCAATTTTTTTAAAATACTTGTTTAACATTTTTTAAATACTTGTTCAACATATTTTCAAATACTTGTTCAACATTTTTATATACATGATCGACATTTTTATAAATACTTGTTCAACATTTTTATATAAATGATTAATATTTTTTCAAATACTTGTTCAACATTTTTTGCAAATGCTTGATTAACATTTTTATATACATGATCAACATTTTTTTTAAATGCTTCTTTAATATTTTTCAAATACATATTTTTTTAAAATACTTGTTTAACATTTTTTAAATACTTGTTCAACATATTTTCAAATACTTGTTCAACATTTTTATATACATGATCAACATTTTTATAAATACTTGTTCAACATTTTTATATAAATGATTAATATTTTTTCAAATACTTGTTCAACATTTTTTGTAAATGCTTGATTAACATTTTTATATACATGATCAACATTTTTTTTAAATGCTTCTTTAATATTTTTCAAATACATATTCAACAGTTTTCAAATATTTGTTCAACATCTTTAAAATACTTGTTCAATATTTTTTTAAATGCTTGATTAACATTTTTATATGCATGATCAACATTTTTTTCAAATACTTCTTCAACATTATTCAAATACCTATTCAACAGATAAATGGTGCATGCACCTGTCGGCCTAGAGGAATCACACTGGATGCCAATCAGCTAGTAGTGGGCCGACTTGAGCCAATCGGCCAGTAGTGGGCCGACTGGATCCAATCAGCCGGCAGTGGGCCAACTGGGTGCCAATCGTCCAACAGTAAGCCGACTGGATCCAATCAGTCATCAGTAGGCCGATTGGGTAATATTTTTTTAAAATATATTACGGTTTAATATTTCTGAAATTTAATATAAAAATGTATTATTTTAAAAAAATTAGCCTTAATATAATTCCAAATTAACGTGCAATGCACGTACACATTAACTAGTGTGTTAAAGCGATGGACTAGAGAAGCACGGACCAGAATTGTATAAGACAACATGGGAAGACAAGACAACATGGGAAGAAATATAATCGCAAATCCAAATATGGATGCCATTCTTGGATACCGAAATATGCCCCTCAAATTTCAAATTTTGGCACATCGAGCAGCCAACTTTCAAGAATGCATCTTATTACTAGACAACACACTTACATCCTTGATAAACATATTGAAGAAAAAATCAATGCATGTACAAGCATAGAACTTGCAAAACAAACACATACTTCATTTATTCTTATAAAGGTTGCAAAGATTACAGTCCTCAACATCATGCCGGTAAAATCAGGGACCTGTCAAGAAAAACAACCATACAGGGTTGTAGTCGCGAGGCTCTAGTATGCGCCTCATGACGGCCAGATCCCAAAGACCAGACATTCCTAAGAGGAACCGCAAGAAAAAAAGCAACCCCACATGACACCACACACACACTAGAGAACAACACACAGCACCTCAACATACTGACAGACCCAAACTCAATAACAATATCAATATCAACCAGACATGTCAACAGACGTTCCAGGATCAGCAACCCTGGAGACCAGCCACTGGAGCTGGCGCCTGCAACTTCTTAACCATGAAGCAGTGAAAAAATGACACTGGACACTAGAGCAACCTAAAAAACCAGTATGGTGTGGCTATAACGGCAAGGACCGGTGCCTGGATGGAAGGGGCAGGATGCCAGTGATGGCAGCCAGATGCTCAAAAAACAGATCACCTCCTGAGGAGTGATCTGTGAAAAAACGAGCACTTGGCCAAAGGCGCCCTCCAAAAAATGACCGGTCCCTGAACAAAGTTCAGAAGCCCACCCCAGCTCGTGATGAGCCGAAAAACTGACTAATATGGGTTTGACGGTTGCGCTGCTACGGACGTATATCTGCATATGCAGGCGGCTGACTCGGTAGACGAGCCCCACCAGCAATGAACCATCTTGTCTGCCTAGGCGAGAATGTCGCACCACCAGAGCTGCTTCTCCAGCGATGCAATGTTGTGGTTGCCAATCATGTTGCAGTACTGAAGATTGAGGCCCTCCAACTTACCCATGCTGCCCAAGAACTGCACGCTCACCTGTGTGACCTTACAGCAGCCAAACAGCGAGAGGACACGGAGCTTGAAGTGCTTTGCGGACGCCAGGCTTGCAACACCGGAGTCGCTGACCATGCAGTTAGAAAGATCAAGCTCTGCAAGCTCAGTGCAGTTCTCAGAAATACAGAAGAGGCTTGCATCTGTTATCTTGCTGCAACCCTCGAGACTAACTTGCTTAACAGATTTTCCATGTGCCTTCACCAGGGAAGAAACAGCAACATCTGTGATGTTCTTGCAACCACTCAAGTCAACCTTGACCAGGCTACCCTCGGAAGATTTTATCAACGGAAGAAGCCCATTGTCAGTGACCTCACCAAGACCACTCAGGTCGACTTGCTCCAGCTGAGGGCAGATCATACCGACCACGGCCAAGCTTGCATCAGTGAAACCTGGGCAATCCTTGATTGTCAAGAAACGTAGTGATTTGCAGACAGGAAGTTGTGCAGGAGCAGAACAGACATCCTTGACACCTGTGCATTTCACCAAGGAGAGAGCCCTGAACTTCTGGCTGCAGTTGATAAGGCAGGCCAGAACACCAACAAGAGTAACCCTGTTGCACTCTTCAAGCTGCAGGTTTTCCATCACCTTTGCTGATTCTGTGAAAGCCTTAAGACCAGCATCCGACACATGTCCACACTTCCTGAGGCAAAGCTGTTTCAAGCCTGGGCAGAACTTGGCAATACAAGTGATAGCAAGATCAGTGACCCCAAGGCAAGAGGTGACACTCATGCACCTCAACTTCTGCAAGCCGGCGGCATTGGCCATCACCCAAAACCCCCTCTCACCAACAGCAGCAAGGCGAGCAAGTGTAAGATCTGTGACGGCCTTCCCATAGTACCCAATCACGGCAAGCGAAGCATCTGTGATGTTCAATCCCTGGAGACGGATCTTGGCCAGTGATGCGGAAGCGGAGCACACGAGGCTAGAAATGCCCTGGTCACCAACGTGCACACAGTTCTTGATGCTCACAGCCTGCAGCTTCAAGCAGCACCGGCCAATCGCCCTCAGGCCCTCGTTGCCAACGCCGGAGCAGGCCTCCATGGTCAGAGACACCAAGTTGGGGCACCCCTGAGCAATAGCAGCAAGGCCCTTGTCTGTGATGAGCGGGCAAGAAGTGATATCCAGACGCTCCAGCGACGGGCACCCGGCGGCGATCTCAGCGAGCCCAGCGTCGGTCACAAGCGGCACGTCCCACAGCGCGAGCGAGCAGAGGTTAGGACTGCCGCGGGCAACGGCCAGGAGCCCCTGGTCTGTGACCCCACGCGTCGGGTGGCTCCCACGGATGGCGAGCTTCTCCAGCCCGCGGCGGGATCCAGCGACAACAGCCATGGCGGCAAGGCGGACATCGGTGGCCTCGTTACCCTCGAGGACCCTCTCGACGCAGGGATCTGCGGGGGAGTCGTCCGTATCCTCCTCCATAACGAACTCCTCGTTGAGATCGGGCAGGGACGGGGCGGCCGACGCGGCATGACCGAGCTCGGAGACCCGAATGCTGGCGAGGAGCGCGAGCCAGCGGCGGGAGACGCAGGCGGAGTCAGCGCGCTCGCGGCCGCCGGGCAGACGGCGCAGGACCTCGAAGAGGCACTCGTCGGGGAGCAGGTCCAGGGACGGCTGCGGGGGCTGCCTCTGCTTCTTGCTGGCCCTCATGCACTCGGCCGCCGCGGCGGCGACCGCCGACGCGGCCACCAGAGAGCGCTTCCGCTGCTGAACCACCGCTCCGCCACCGCGGCAGAACATCCCGGAAAGCTCCGCCGGGGCAGAGACGAGGCACCCGCCATCTGGCGCAATCGAAGAACATACCATCAGGGACACGCAAGAACAAACCTTTCCTTGCAAGGAACCACGACTAAAACAACAAACCGACTCTCTTCGGGGAAAAGAAAAAAGAAAAACATGAAGGGGATCTCTTTCTATCGCTTACCTCCGTACGCGTGGAAGGCAGGCATGCCGAATCGCCGGAGAAGGAAGAGATCCCTTGAAAGAAGAAGAAGAGCACGACCAAGAACAGAGCCGCCGCCGCCGCACGATCCGAGCCGCCGGAGAAGGCCTTAAGCATTTACAGGCGACCACCGCCGGAGGGGGGAAGGAGACGGAAGCCGAACCCTATCGCCGCCGCGACAGGGAAAAAAGAGAAGGAGGAGATGGGAGGGGAGAACTCTGCGAGGGGAAAGCGCGAGCTGAGGCGGAGGGTATAGGGAAGAAAGAGACGGAGGAGGTGGGAATTGAATAATCGGCGCGAGGGACAGAGACGGGAGGCGGGGGCCGCCCTTGGCGCTCCCAGGGGACAAGTTGCGCTGGCCGGAGCTGGATGCACTGAACATACTCGTGTGGGCGGGTGGAGTGGAGGGGATTGAGACGGCCGGATCGGGTGGGTGGGTGGGTGGATCACTCGTTCGTGCTACACATACATTGCACATGCACGCGTCTTCGTCTTCGTATCATGGAGCTGCGATTCTTCTCCTCTACTTTTCGTTTCCTTTTTCACGTTGCGTTTGGAGAATGGATGTGAGGGGAATTCCTGTTCCAGAGCGTGAACACGTGGAGATAGCAGATCCAGTTACCCAAGATTGTTTTTTCCCCTCCCGTTAAGGCATCTCCCACCATCACACGTAAATTTCCCCCGCATCTGGGTGCCGGTTATCCAACGCTATACGTGTATATTTTAAAATAATCACTCCTTGTCGATTTTGGTGAGCTCGCCGTCAAGGTGACGGCAGCGCCTAGCGGTCGTCTCTGCGGCGGTGATGGAGCGGTTAAGGGCCCATATCATGGCGGGTTCCAGTTGTCGCGGACCCATTTCGGCCCTGTGTCGGACTTCGCGAGCGCGGAGCGGCGGGCGGTGTTGCACCGGTCATACCGTGTCTGCTGCCTTGCCGCTCGCTCCTCATCGAAAACGACAGTCCTCGAGCCCAAGGGGCCGCTGACACAGCTGATACGCCTCAAATGTATCTATAAATTTTTTATTATTAAATGCTATTATATTATCATCTTTGTACGCTTTCTATGTCATTTATATTATTTTTCTAGACTAACCTATTAATTAGTGTCTAGTGTCAGTTTCTATCTTTTTGCATGTTTTTTGTTTCCCAAGAAAAAAACATACCTAAAAAGTGCGAAACATAATATACCCCTAGAAGATTCGCGTTGGGGTGGCTTTTGTGGCCCCCGGTGCTCCGTTTCCCCTATTTCTTGGCCTATGAACACACATGTATTTTGAAACCCTTAGGGCGAGACCTGAAACAATTTTATCACCGCTGCAAGTCTCTATTCCGACACGATCCCATCTGGAGCCCTGTTTTAGCACTCTGTTGGATGAGGGAATCATTGAGGAGGCCATCTTCATAAACCTTGTTGCCTTTGTGGTGATGTGTGAGTAGTTTCTTCAGGACCTACGGGTCCATATGAGTAGCTAGATCTCTCTCTCTCTCTCTCTCTATATATATATATATATATACTCTCTCTCTCTCTATATATATATATATATATATATATATATATATATATATATTTCAATACAACGATCTCTTCGGAGATATATTTGATGTAATTCTTGTGGCATGTTTGTCGGATTCAATGAATTCTGGATTTATGATCAGATTGTTCATTGATTTATATTAATTCTCTTGAAGTCTCTCTTTTGTGTAGTTTTGTAGCTTTATATTTCTCTCCGGTCTATTCGTTTATTTTGGCCAAGTTTGATTGATTTATTTTTAGTGGAGAGGTGATTTGTAGTGGGTTCAATCTTGCGGTGATCTTATCCAGTGATAGAAAGGACAAAGGCACGTATTGTGTTGTTGCCACTACCGATAAAACGATGGGGGGTTTGGTCATATTGGTTGATCTATTCTTGTCTACATTATATCATCTTGCTTATTGTGATACTCTGTTTCTTTTTCGAAAAGGGGCACTTTATTACTTAAAAGATTTAAGCATTACACCCGGCTTCTGCATAACTAAGAAGCACACAGCCAAATAAGATCCTCTCACACAAAATAAAAATAAAAAGGGGAGTTACAACGAAACATGTAGAGTCTGTATAACGCCTAAGGCGGAGGGGGCTAATCGTTAGATCATGATGCCACCCATGTTCGATAAAAGTATCCCTCGTCGTAGCCTCCAATCGTGTACACACCTCCATAAATAGTCCTCGATTCTCCATGCATTGTACAGAGGACCATAAACGAAGAGTCCCGGTACATCTGTAGATAATCTGCAACAGAGAAGTACTTTTATCGTTAAAACCTTATCATTTCAACATAGGCAAAGCGACCAAATAATGGCAAGCGCTCCCACCCTAATAAGAGTTCTAAACCTGTGATCAATCCCATGTAACCAGTGGCCAAATATATTAGCAACACTACAGGAAGGATACAAGCCAGAAGCTATTTGAATGACTGACCATATAGAATGATCCAAATTGCATTAGAAGAATAAATGTTTTATTGTCTCCTCATGGTGACAAAAGACACATTGCGGGCTTCCATGTCAATTCCTCTTAATAAGGTTCTCTTTAGGGTTGGAAAAAGCGGTAGGCGTAAGCGAGGCGGTTGGCCTGCGCCTAGTGCATAGGCGGTGCCTAAGCGCCCTAGGCGCGGCCTAGGCGGTAATATAGTTTTTACTTGTAGTGTATTTGTGATTATTATATGGGTGTTGATATTAGTTTAGGGCATAGAAATACGTTAATTGCCGTCTACTGCCATTGGAATATAACCAGTTTGGCATATCAGTGCAGTATGTGGCATGATTTCTTGCTTGGGTAGGCAGTTCCTTGCTTGCCCTGCCTAGACCTCCATTTATGCCCTAGGCGAGGCGTTTCGCCATTGCCTAGCGCCTAGGCATGCCTAAGCGCCTCCTAGGCACTGCCTTTTCCAACAGAGCTCTTTAGTAAGAATGACTCCGCGACAAAGATATCATGCAAATATTTTATTCTTAAGAGATATCTTCATCTTCCAGATCTTCTTGTTATTAACAATTGGCACATCATAACACTCTATACATAGAATCCACTAAGAATTGACCATTCCCATGGAGGTTCCTGATACGTCTCCAATGTATCTATAATTTTTGATTGTTCTATGCTATTATATTATCTGTTTTGAATGTTTTATATGCATTAATATACTATTTTATATAATTTTTGGGACTAACCTATTAACCTACAGTCCACTGCCAGTTTCTGTTTTTCCCCTTATTTTAGAGTTTCGCAGAAAAGGAATACCAAACGGAGTCCAAACGGAATAAAACTTTCGCGATGATTTTTTTGGACCAGAAGACACCCAGGAGACATGGAGTGCAAGTCAGAAGAGCCACGAGGCGGCCACGAGGGTGGAGGGCGCGCCCCCCGACCTTGTGGGCCCCTCGGGGACCCCCTGACCTAGATCTTCCTCCTATATATTCTCAAATACCCGGGTGCCCCCCCCCCCCGACCTTGTGGGCCCCTCGGTGACCCCCTGACCTAGATCTTCCTCCTATATATTCTCAAATACCCCAAAAACTTCCAAGGGAGCCACGAAACCACTTTCCACCGCTGCAACCTTCTGTACCCGTGAGATCCCATCTAGGGGCCATTTCTGGCATTCTGCCCGAGGGGGATTCGATCACGGAGGGCTTCTACATCAATACCATTGCCTCTTCAATGAAGCGTGAGTAGTTTACCACAGACCTACGGGTCCATAGCCAGGAGATATATGGCTATTCTCTCTCTTTGATTCTCAATACAAAGTTCTCCTCGATGTTCTTGGAGATCTATTTGATGTAATACTCTTTTGTGGTGTGTTTGCCGAGATCTGATAAATTGTGGATTTATGATCAGCTTATCTATGAATATTATTTGAATCTTCTCTGAATTCTTATATGCATGATTTGATATATTTGCAAGTCTCTTCGAACTATCGATTTGGTTTGGCCAACTAGATTGGTTTTTCTTGCAATGGGAGAAGTGCTTAGCTTTGGGTTCAATCTTGTGGTGCTCGATCCAAGTGACAGAAGGGGAACCGACACGTATTGTATTGTTTCCATCGAGGATAAAAAGATGGGGTTTTCATCATAATGCTTGAGTTAATTCCTCTACATCATGTCATCTTACCTAATGCGTTACTCTGTTCTTATGAACTTGATACTCTAGATGCATGCTGGATAGCGGTCGATGTGTGGAGTAATAGTAGTAAATGCAGAATCGTTTCGGTCTACTTGATACAGACACGATGCCTATATTCATGATCATTGCCTTAGATATCATCATAACTTTTCACTTTTCTATCAATTGCTCGGCAGTAATTTGTTCACCCACCGTAATAATTCCTATCTTGAGAGAAACCTCTAGTGAAATCTATGGCCCCCAGGTCTATTTTCCATCATATAATCTTCTATTTTCCATCATACAAGTTTCCGACCTACAATTTTAGTTTCCCATTTACTTTCTTTGCAATCTTTTACTTTCCGTTCCACAAACCAAAAATACCAAAAATATTACCTTATTGTTTATCCATCTATATCAGATCCCACTTTGCAAATAACCGTGAAGGGATTGACAACCCCTTTATCGCGTTGGGTGCAAGTTAGTGTTTGTTTGTGCAGGTATTCGATGGTGAAAGTGCAACTAATCCTCGGGTGGTTTTGGTAATTCATAACAACATATAGCTCATTGAACTAATATTCTTTCAAGATAAATATTTCAGAAAGTTCAATGGTTGGAATGGCATGGACTAGAGATGTGGACCCTTCAAAATGCTAAGGACACATATTGGCAAAAGCTCAAGACTCTACATTTTCATTTTAGTGATCCATGATCACATTGAGTCTGTAGGAAAAGCCAATATTACTAAAAGGGGATGAGGTGTTGCTTTATGGCTTGCTTGCTCAAAATGTTTAGTGATATGCTCCAAAAGCCCTCAGCCACTTTCTCATTTGCACATATGTCCTAAACCTAAAGTCAAACTCGGCCCCACCAATTTGATCTATCCGGCGCCACCGAGTTCACTTGACATAGCCATATCCATAAACCCTAATCAGTTCGGTCTTACCGATAGGGATCTCGGTCTCACTGAGATGGGATTGCAAACTCTCTATTTCCCTTCATAACATTTCGGTGTAACCGAGATGAGCGATCGGTCCCACTGAGTTTGCAATGCAAACTCTCTGTTTCCTTTACGTAACATTTCGGTCTCACTGAAATGAGCGATCGGTCCCACCGAGTTTGCCTGACCAAGTCTTTGTTTGCTTATTACTGAAATCAGTCTCACCGAGTTCATGTGATCGGTCTCACCGAGATGAGGTTTTGCCCTAACCCCAGAGCATCGGTCTCACCGAGTTGATATTGTTGGTGTAAGTGCATCTAGTGCACCTTAGTGATTTTGGTGTATTGAAGACTTATAGGTTAAGGGACTAATGTGTTTATGACTGTACACAGGTCTATAAGTCTATGAGGAGTTTGATATTTACACAGAAAGTCGACCCCTAAAAATGAATATCTTCGACTGAAGATTTTGGTATTCATGAAGACTTTCATGAAGACTTTGAAAGTGAAGAAACTGGTGTGTCCGTAAAGACTTGATATTCATGCAAGGAATATGAAGCTTGAAAACTTTCGTTTTGATAGTTTTGTTTTTCTCTTTCTTGAGTCATAGGAAACACCGTACTGTTAAAGGGGGTCGAGGAAATACTAAGAAAAAATTTCCATGTGATGCTCAACTCAAAATCCTACACCTACCAATCCCTTCGAGTGAAGCCATTGGAAATCTCATACAGTTCAGTCAATTTCTTTAGTGACAGAGATGAAGTTCTTCTGGTAGCTGAGGAATTTGTTCTGACTGAGGAGTTAGGAATTCGCCAGTGTGGATTGCCTACACAGTGAGGAACATGATAGCCCTGAGGAATTTGAGAGTCAAATTTCCGACCGTTGCTGTGCTACGCGCCAGCTGTCCCAAAATATCTTATCCACATAACGGTCATATCATTGAAGGGCATTTATGTCTTATCATGTCGGGCTGCTCCCTAGGCTATAAATAGCCGCCCCCTACAACCACTAGCTGGTTGGCTGCTCTGAGAGAAACTGACACTTGTCATTTGAGAGCAACCCATCCTTCGAGGACTTTGAGCGAAAATCATCGAGTGAGGAAAATCCAAACCCAAACACCCACAAACCCAAAGTGATTGAGCATCACTGAAGAGATTGATCCTGCATGGATCCGACGCTTGTTACCTTTGAAGACTGTGCTTCTTCCAGACGGTTAGGCGTCATGGTCTAGAGCATCCAAGAGGAATTGTGGATCGCCGAGTGACCGAAGTCTGTGAAGGTTTGGAAGTCGCCTGAAGACTTACCACGAGTGATTGGACGAGGTCTGTGTGACCTTATTTCAAGGAGAATATGGTGAGTACTTGGTGTCCTGAGCTGCGTGCTCAGCGACTGGGTGTCCGGGACTGTGTGTCCTCGAGTTTAAATACTCAGCCGCTCCAACCAGACGTACAACTGAGACAACAGTTGGAACTGGTCTACCAAATCATTGTCTTCACCAACCTTACTGGTTCTATTTCCTCAACTCTTTCATTTCCTCATTATTGTGTTGAGTGATTGTTCATATCTGTGTTTAAAGACTTTGACTGAAGACTTTCTCAATTTTCTCAGTTCAATTTCTTCAGTCTGTTTGTCTTCATCTTGTGTTATCCCGTGTTTACGCTTTCTGTACTCTGTGTTTGTCTTCATTTCATCATGATGACTATGTGTGTATTCTGTCATGCTTACTTCTGAGTACTTATTCCGCTACAAGTAGTTCTTCGCTAAGGAATTTCCTCACCGGCAAATTCCTCAGTGAAGAATTCATAAAAATCGCCTATTCACCCCCCTCTAGTCGATATAACGCACTTTCAATTGGTATCAGAGCAAGGTACTCCCTTGTTCTGTGTGATTTTGGTTTAACCACCTGGAGTTCTAGTTATGTCGACCGCAGGTATGATCAAGGTCTCTGCTGGGTGTCCTACCTTCGATGGCACGGACTACCCCTACTGGAAGAATAAGATGCGAATGCATCTTGAAGCAATTGACAACGATCTCTGGTACGTTGTGGAAAATGGTGTTCCCTCAGTCACACCTTCCCTGAATGCTGCTGATGTGAAGAGATTCAAGCAACTCGATTCTCAAGCGAAGAATATCATATGTGGTCATCTGAGTAAAGGGCAGTATGGTAGAGTGAGTGCTTTGGAAACTGCTAAGCTTATCTGGGATAGGCTCTCCAAAGTAAACGAAGGAGTCTCAACTCAACGTGACTCTCGTGTTGACGTTCTTCGCAATCTCTTCAACCGCTTCAAAAGACTCGACAATGAAAATGTTCAGCAAACCTTCGATCGCCTCACTGATATCTCAAATGAGCTTCAAGCGCTCGGTGCCACTGACATCACCGATCATGAGGTGGTGAAGAAATTGCTGAGATCACTCGATTCGTCATTTGACACTCTGGCACTGATGATTCAAGAGCGTGCTGATTACAAGTCACTAGATCCCGCTGATATCCTCGAGAGGCTAAATACTCATGAGTTCCAGCTTGCTGAAAAGAGAGATCTCTATGGTTCAAGCTATGGCAGAACACGTGCCCTGAAGGCCAAGGCAGTGTCTGAATCTGAATGTGAAGATTCTGGTAGTAGCCTTGGTGATCCTGAAGAATTGAGCCAGGAGCTAGCACTGCTCGTGAAGAAGTTCCAGAAATTCTCAAGACGTGGTCGCTTTGGAAAATCTTCAAGGAGCAGTGATTCCTCATCAAGTGACTATAAGAGAAGGCTATGCCACAAATGCAAGAAGCCTGGTCACTACATTCAAGATTGTCCTCAGTGGGACAAGGAACTAAAGAAGAAGAAATACAAGGATTACAGTTCTGATGATGCCAAGAAGAAGAAGAAATCTTCAAAGTCTTCATCATCAAAATCCTCGAAGTCTTCATCCCACAAGAAGAGCAGCTCCAAGAAGGCTCGGGCATTCATTGGCAAGGAAATGGATTCTGAGGCTGAATCTGAGGATAATGAGGAAGAGGAGGCATCCGAGGAGTCTGAGTCAGGTGTGGCAAGTCTAGCTCTTGCTACCGCATTTGTCAGCAAGTCTATCTTCAACTCTGAAGAAAATGGCAACACCAACAACGCTGATGAAGGCAATGACGACTACGCTCCCACCTATTGCTTCATGGCAAAGGCTGCTAAGGTAACTAAATACCCCTCCTCTGAATCAAGTGAGGATGAATCTGATGAAAATCTCAAGCCTAGCTACTCTAAACTTGCTAAGATTGCTGTGAAACAACAAAAGGCTATTGAAAAACTTCAAAACATGCTAGACAAAAGTGATGATATGTTGGGTGATGAAATGGACCGCACTAAAGACTTAACTGAAAATCTTCAGAGACTTCAGTCTAAGTTTGACAACCTTCAAAGTCATCATAAAACTCTCTTAACTGATCACGAGAAGCTTTCTTATGAATTTCTTCAAAGAAAGCAAGATCTTGAGAAGCTAAGAGTGAGTTATGAAGATCTTCAGAAGGAGCGCGATTCATTACTTGCTCAACAAATCAGCGCTACTCAGGAAGAATTTGATCCTCCATGCTTAAAGTGCATTGAACGTGAATCTGCTAATTCTTCACCTGAATGTTCAAATGCTTCAAATGTTACAAATTCTTCACCTGCCTCTGCTATCACTAATTCCTCATCTGAGGACATTGCTAGTATCACTGACGATGCAGGGCTGAAGGAATTGTATATGACAGGCATGTACAAAAGCCTCAAAGGGCATCAGACTCTTTGTGATGTGCTTAAAAAGCAGATCCTCAACAGAAACCCTAGGAAAGAGGGTATTGCCTTTGAGAGGAAACTCAATGCTGATGGAACATATTGGAAGCCTGAGCAGTACCCCAAAACCTCATGGGTTGCTGCAAAGGAACCTCCAGTTGATCCATCTAACTTATCTGGCTTTACATGTGAATCTCCTCATTCATCTGATGAGTCATTTGACTCCAACTATAAACTGTTCAAAAATCGGAATGGTGAAGTATTTGCTAGATATGTTGGCACTAACTGCAGGAACGGTTCCCCTATGAAGAAAATCTGGGTTCCCAAAAGTTATGTTGAAAGTCTTCAGGTGAATGTCCTCATGACACCACCAGTGAAGAATAGGAACCCCAGATCAAACTCTTCATATGGACCAAATTCTTCATATGGATCCAAGTCCTCATACAGACCAAATTCCTCACATGGATCAAAATCCATAATATGAACATCATCGTGCTAACAACTCTGTTTCGCAGGGTAGAGCTAAGGGCTATGAATATGTGCATTATTCTTCAAATCATTATGTTCATAAGTCCTCGAAGAATTTCTCTGCTTATTCATATGCTTACCCTAACCCCTCTTATGTGAAACGAAGTGGACTGGCGTCCATGCCACCTTTCTCATATGGTGCTCGCAGAGTGATGAATTGTTTGCCACCCCTCCAGATGTGGGTGATGAAGAAAAAGAACTAATCTCTTATGCAGGGTCAGGTCTCCAGTCGTGCTCAAACGACTGAAGAATTTGCTGGAGACCTGAACAATGTCTGAAAGGACGCAGGCGAATCATGATGAAATGAACTTTCATTTCACACGTCCTCACACTGCTTATCTGTGCTATTGCTTGATGAAATTGAACTGATGATACTGATGTCATATTCTTCACTGATGAAGTATATGAGTTTGTAAGCTGCACTAATTCATCTGCAGGATGATCAACCCAAAGCAAATGAGTGGGTCCTCGATAGTGGATGTACAAATCACATGACTGGTGACAAGAATCTATTGATGGATGCTCCCTTAACACCGTCACATCTGAAGCATATCATCTTCGCTGACAAAGGCAAAAGTCAGGTATTGGGTCTAGGTAAGGTTGCGATCTCTAAGGATCGACACATGGACAAAGTCATGCTTGTCGAGTCCTTAGGATACAACCTCATGTCTGTCTCAATGCTTTGTGATCTTGATATGGTTGTTGTCTTTGGCAAGTATCGTTGTGTTGTGATCATGGAAGCTGACAATTCCAAAGTCTTCGAAGGCTTTAGGAGAGGAGACTTGTACATTGTTGATTTCTCTACAGGACCACAACCTGCCGTGTGCTTACTTGCAAAAGCTTCAGAAGGCTGGCTATGGCATCGACGACTTGGTCATGCAGGCATGAGGAATCTGCACACGCTTGCGAAGAAGAAGCATGTCATTGGCATTGAGAATGTCAAATTCCTCAAGGATCACTTGTGTGGTGCCTGTGAAGCTGGGAAGATGACTAAGGCCAAGCATCCAGCGAAGACTATCATGACCACCACTCGACCATTTGAATTGCTTCACATGGATCTCTTCGGTCCTAATCATTATTCTGCTGTGACTAATGATGCATCTCTATATGGCTTTGTTATTGTTGATGATTACTCTCGTTACACATGGGTACACATTGTTACTTACAAACATGAAGTGCAGGAAGTCTTCAAACGATTTTCCTCGAGGGCTTCAACCAACTTTGGTGTGAAGATCAAGCACATCAGGAGTGACAATGGAACTGAGTTCAAGAATTCCGGTCTTAATGACTATCTTGATGAACTTGGTATTACTCATGAGTTATCTGCTCCTTATACTCCTCAGCAAAATGGCGTCGTGGAGCGCAAGAACAGAACTCTTGTTGAGATGGCTCGCACTATGCTTGATGAATACAAAACGCCTCATCGTTTTTGGATTGATGCAATTGATACCGCGTGCCACATCATCAACAGAGTATATCTTCACAAATTCTTCAAGAAGACTGCCTATGAACTCCTCACTGACAAGAAACCCAATGTGAGTTATTTCAAAGTCTTCGGTGCTAAATGTTGGATTAGGGATCCTCATCACAATGCTAAATTCGCACCAAAAGCACATGAAGGTTTTATGCTTGGTTACGGAAAGTACTCGCACACCTACAGGGTCTTCAACATCGCTCTTCACAAGATTGTTGAAACTGTAGTTGTGCGGTTTGATGAAACTAATGGCTCGCAAAGAGAGCACCTACCTTCTGTGATAGATGAACCAGCACCTAAAGATTCTATCAAGTTCAAGGCTACTGAGGATGTCATTCCTACCGAAGAATCTACTGAAGAATTCATTCCAGAACGCGAAGATCATCGAGCTGATGTACCTGAGGAAAATGCTGAAGAAAATAGTGCTGAAGAAAATGCTGATCAAATTCCTCGACGACAACCAGCTCATCCTCACGTTGCAAAAGAAGTGCAAGTTGAAAAGATCATCGATGACATTGAAGCACCAGGTCCTCTCACATGCTCAAAAGCTTCACATTTATCTAACTTTTGTGGGCACTATGTTTTTGTCTCTATCACAGAGCCCACTAAGGTAGATGAAGCATTTCTGGAGCCTGAGTGGATTCAGGCCATGCAAGAAGAATTACATCAGTTCGAGCTCAACAATGTCTGGGAACTGGTCAAACGTCCAGATCCTCGCAAGCATAATATCATTGGCACAAAGTGGATCTACCGCAACAAGCAAGATGAAAATGGCCTTGTGGTGAGGAATAAGGCACGACTTGTAGCTCAAGGCTACACACAGGTTGAAGGAATTGATTTCGATGAAACTTTTGCACCTGTTGCTAGACTTGAGGCTATTCACATATTACTTGCTTATGCTAACCATCATAATATCACTTTATATCAAATGGATGTGAAAAGTGCATTCCTCAATGGTAAGCTTGAGGAAGAAGTATATGTTGCTCAACCCCCAGGTTTTGAAGATCCAAAGAATCCTGACAAAGTCTTCAGACTCAACAAGGCCCTCTATGGCCTCAAGCAGGCCCCTCGGGCGTGGTATGATACTTTGAAGGAATTCTTCGTGAAGAATGGCTTCACACCCGGTTCACTCGACCCTACTCTCTTTACTAAATCTTATGATGGTGAACTGTTTGTGTGCCAAATATACGTTGATGATATTATCTTTGGCTGTACTGACCAACGTTATAGTGATGAATTTGCCTATATGATGAGTGAAGAATATCAAATGTCTATGATGGGAGAGTTGAAATTCTTCTTAGGTCTTCAAATTCGTCAACAGCACAATGGTATATTCATATCTCAGGAGAAATACCTCAAGGATGTTCTGAGGAAATTCGGCATGCAAGATTGCAAAGGAGTCAAAATTCCTATGCCCACAAATGGCCATCTATGCACTGATGAAAATGGTATTGACTTCGACCACAAGGTATACCGCTCCATGATTGGTTCTTTATTGTACTTATGTGCATCTAGGTCAGATATAATGCTTAGTGTTTGCATGTGTGCCCGATTTCAAGCTGCACCGAAGGAATCACACCATAAGGCTATGAAGCATATTCTTTGATATCTAGCTCACACACCAACAGTAGGATTATGGTACCCCAAGGGCTCTACTTTTGATCTCATTGGATATTCTGACTCTGACTATGTTGGTGATCGTGTGGACCGCAAGTCAACATCTGGTACTTGTCATTTCCTCGGACGATCTCTGGTCTATTGGTCCTTGAAGAAACAGAACTACGTATCACTGTCTACTACGGAAGCTGAGTACATTGCTACTGGTTCTTGCTGTGCTCAATTGCTGTGGATGAAGCAAACTCTCAAGGACTACGACATCAACATGAAGAATGTGCCTCTCTACTGTGACAATGAGAGTGCCATCAAGATTGCTCACAACCTAGTTCAGCACTCGAAGACAAAGCACATTCAGATTTGTCATCATTTTCTTCGTGATCATGTGTTGAAGGGCGACATTTCTATTGAGCATGTGAAGACTGAAGAACAGCTAACCGATATCTTCACAAAGCTCTTGGATGAGAAGAGATTTAGCAAGTTGCGGTGTGGGCTAAATATCTTAGAGTCTTCGAATGTTCTTTGAAAAAGGACACACATCCTAACATTTATGCAAAATTGATGACTTAGATGTGCAACACATGAAGAAACGTTTTTCTTCAATCAATGAAGAATAACACTCTAAGTGTGAAGAAATTAATGAAGAATTTGATTCTCAGAACCCTACGACAACTGTACGCGGTGTCTGAAATCATCATTCTTATACGGTGGGTCACACCACCGCCAAAGTTGAAAAATCTTCAATTTGAGTTTTTCCTCAGTTTTGAAATTCTTCAGTTTTTCAAATTCTTCAACTTTGCAAAATCTTCACTGTTTCCGTCGTTTTTCTTCATTGTCTATATATGTATATATGGGTTTATGTCCTCTACAACATTCACTTATAGCTATTTCTTCAAGTTGCATTTTCTGCTAAGTGAATGTGATCGGACCCTTCCCCCTCTATGCTATACTCAACCCAATCTATTCACAAATTCTTCATGTGGGTTCTATTTGAAACTCGTTCAAAATCTTCACTGTGTCCTGTCAGCTGAAGAAATTGCGAACGGAACTTTAAAACTAATCTTATCCAAATTTTCGGTTTTGCCGCTCAAACCGTCCCGTATCCCACGATAGACTTATCTATTCACCCACGATCTAACACGATCTCCACTTTTCAGTACATGGGTGACACATGTCAAGCGAATGAGAAGGGCCAGGGGCACGTTCGTCCTAAATCTTCGGGCGAACAGTTTTTCACTGCGACTATAAATACCCCCTCACCCTTCCTCACTTCCTTTACTCCGCTCGACCGCTCTCTCTCTCGCTCGAGCTTCTCAAACCCTAGCGCCGCCGCTACTCCATCGTCGCCGGTGAGGAAGAGCTTCACTGCCTCGACCTCGTCGCCGTCGTACTCGCGCCGGCCGCGGAAATCTTCACTCCGCCGCTGCTGTAGCTATCTTCCTCCGCCAAGTTAGGGCGTGGAAGATCTGAACTGACAAACTTCAAATCCACACTTCTTGGTTCGTCGTGTTCTTCATCCAGGGTAATTAAAAGTTACTTTTACTGCCCTGTTTGATTCAAATTTTCTCCACAAAATCTTCAAAGGTGTTTTATTCTTCAAATCCTCACACAGAAAACACCTCACTAGTCATCTGTTCTTGATTCGTTTCTCTAAGCATCATTTATCTTCAAGATTCCTCAATTGTGTGGATCCTCGATCTATACAACTCTAGAACCTAAGACAAAGAACGCTTAGTGAAATTCTTTAAGACTCATCTGGTCGAATTCCTCAAACTTGTTCTTTTTGAAATCCTTCTGAGAATGCATATGACCTCTTCAAATTCCTCGCAACTATACTCTGTTCACATGTACTCATGTCCGCTGCTGAATCACTAGGTTCTCATCAACTCAACTCATTTGCAGCGTTCCTCGAAGAAAAGTTGCATACTTCTTCAGAGAATTCGATTGTTCAAATTCCTCAATTGAAGAATATGGCAGAAGGTAAGAAACCACAGAAAGGAGGAAAGAAGCCTGAGGTCATGACTGCGTTTGAAATACCTGAGAACATCTATGCTGACTATTGCACACCTGATGAGGCCAATTTCGGAAAGGAGAACAAAAATCAGCGCAAGGTGCGCATACAGAGGATTGAAAGGAGATGGGCAAGAGAATGGAGGGAGTACAGATATGTAACTCCAAAGTATATGAAGAAATTCGCTCTAAAGAATGGGCCAAACGCCAAGCCAAGTTGGCAAGACAAGCCAAAGAAGTAGTGAGGAAATTTAATGAAGACTCTGCTGCTGCTCCTGCCACAAAGGCCTCTGACAAGCCTAGAAAATCAATGGCAAAGAAGCCTGCTCACAAGCCAAGTGCTTCATCAACTGTGCCCTCACGGCCAAGTTCCTCAGCAATGCCCTCACGACCAGAATCTTCAAAGCCCTCACGACCAATTTCTTCAAAGCCCTCACAGCCAATTCCTCATGCTGCTCCTGCTCCTCCAAAGTCCTCAGTTGCTCCGGCAAAGTCCTCAACACCTGTACATCTGGCCACATGCCAAAGGACTGCAGGCATCTCCATTGCCTCTGGTGTCTCAGCGAGTTCCTCAGCTGCACCAAATTCTTCATCAGGCCCCACTCTGCTGAAGACCAAGGCCACTTCTGGACAAGGTCCTCGGCCTAGTCCGAAGAAGAAACAAGTTGCCTTCCAAGTGCCATCTGACGATGAAGCTGATGATGATGAACTTGCAGAAATCATCAGAGACAGGCAAGAAAGGGCCGCTAGAGCCAAAGGCACAAATGTGCCACTACTTTTGGATCCAAAGGTGATCCTCGACTACATTGATCTCTGGCACAAGGACCCAAACACTCCTATGCCTGATTTTCATTTGACTCCAGGCCAGAGTCACGTGCTGACCCATTTCATCAATGAAGAGAAATGGAAATTTGAGAAGGCCAGGCAAATAAAGAAGGCTCAGTTCAGGAAAGAGAAGTTCCTGAGGGACAACATTGTCAAAATGACAACTGATGAACTCCTCATGATCCAGTCTGAAATCAAGGCCCTCAGCGATGATTTCAATGCTTATTATGCTGATTGGCAAGGAGCCAAAGTCAGGTTCGTTAAACTGATTGAGAAGTTCACCAATGTTGCAGCCCCATCGCAACAAGAAATTCCTCAAGCTGAAGCCTCTACTCAGCAAACTGAAGAACATGCCAGCACCGCTGATGATTTTTAGCCTGCTGAAGAAAATGCTAGTTCTAGGGCTGATGACTCCATTCCAGCCGCTGAAGAAACTGCCAGGGCATCCACTAGTGGTGCGCCTGAAGAAAATGAAGAAGTCAGGGCAACTGCATCAGTTGCGCCTGAGGAAATACAAACAGATTCCTCAGCTCCTCCTGCGCCTACCCCAACTCCTACCCTTCCATCTGCATCAGATGTGAGAAAGACCAAGGCTGCAGAAAAAGCTGCGGTGAAGAAAAGGAAAGCATCATCTGCTTCAGATTCTTCAGCTCTGAAGAAAATGAAGACTATGACCAGCTCACTTGAGAATCCAATTGATGTTGTTCCGATTTCCACCATGCCATCAAAGGACCTTGTTCCTTATGGTGAAGAATATGTGATCCCTAGCGGATCTGATTAAGAAAATCATTCTGCTGCTTCTTCAGAGAAGATTGATGAAGAAATTGAAGTGGATGCGATTCCTTCAACACTTGTTGCTTCCTCGCCCATGCCTCAGTTCACAGCTGAAGAGGCTGGCATTGAAGAAATTAAAGATGAAGACGTGGATATTGGATGCACCATGCCTGTGATGAATGATGACTTTTGGGAAAGTCAGCATCCCAATTCTCCACACTTCACCCCACTACAGCAAATACCTCAGTCCCCTGCACCAACCGTTCAAATGGGCTCTGAAGAAACTCATCCCACCTCGTCTGTGCATGAATAAATTCCAGCCACTAGTGCTGAAGAAACTGCTGCTGCTGATACCTTGAACATGCAGACTGCCACTGAAGAGGAACCAAAAATTCCTCAGCCTGAAGAACCGGAGATTGTGATTCCTGAGGTTGTGATGCAACTCACTGACACTCTTGTGCCCAAGCCAAAGGATCCATTCTCAAAGAATCAAAAGTTCAAGGCTGCTGATTTCTTCAACGAGCATGTGTTCTTCACTGACTATAATCCCTATGATTCTGCTCGCATAAGGAAGAGGCGTTTCTGGACTGCTAGTCAAGCAAATTTCTATTCCTCTATACTATTCGACAAAGACAAAGTCTTCGATCATGCACACATTCCTCACGTGGACATGGAATCTCTACCGTGCTTCGAGCCAGTCCTCAGTGTTCTTCATGATGCTGGTTTACTGAATTTCTGCACTGACATCTGTGATTGGAATGAAGAACTCATTCTTCAATTCTATGCGACGCTGCACATCACAGGAAATTCTGAAGATGTGAACTCATGGGTGCTGGACTGGATGTCAGAAAATACTCACTACAAGGCACCAGCAACTGAATTGCTTCGTGCCCTCCCACTCAGTCCTCCCCTTGATGGTGCACGTAGCATCTACAATGAACCCGAGCTTACAAATCATTACATGCAAGTGCTGATGAAGCCTTTGAAGCCAGGGCAGGCCCCACGAACCAAATTCCTCGTCAAGGAATTACTATATGTACCTCGGACTGTCTATCGCATTCTGACAAAGACAATGAGTCCTATCAAAGGCCACGACTCAAATGATGAAGAAGTCGTTGGCATCATGAAGAATATGCTTTTCAATATCATTCATGGCGTTCCTGACAACTTCCATGATTTCTTCATGAGGACTCTGGCAAATATTGTTATGTCACCATTTGAGCTGAAGCCTTATGCACCATGGATTATGAGGTTCATCAGGACAAGGTCTTCACTCAACTACAAGGCTGATACTCTGAACCATGGCAGTTTCTTGCCTCCAATTGAAGTCCTCAAATGGACATTTTCCTCAGCTGATGACAAAGGCAAGGCAACTGCTGTGATAGATGAAGGCATTCGTCCATTGGATGGTCAATTTTGCAAGGCTGGATCCTACTCCACCAATGATGACTCTGCCACACATGATTCTGCCGCCAACACCTCTGCCAAGCAAATTCCTCAAGCCACAGCACCCAGTGTGATGACTGATCATGAGTTACTCCTCAGTCTTCATCAGAAAGTTGATCGCAATCATAAATGGGTCAAGCGTCAGTTTGGTTCAATTCTTTACAACATGACCTCAACCCACAATGTAGTGAAGAAAAGCCAATACTACCTCCATGGAACCTTCAACCGTACCTGGGCTGTTCTATCTCATGTCTACAGCGCAGAAGATCTGAAGAGCATGGGTCTCAAGGAAGAATTTGACTGGTCTGCACCTCCACCGAAGAAATTCAAGAAGGTCAAGGTTCCTTCCTTGGTGGCCAGCTCCTATTCTTCATTGCGCGACACTGATGAAAATGAAGACTTGGACGACACTGCGGCAGGCCCTACTACGACAACCGATCCAAACATCGCTGGCGCTCCTCCATCAACTTGCTATTCTTCAGGGGCGTTAGTCCTCAGTTTCGATCCTTTTGGTCATTCGATGACAAAGGGGGAGAAATCTGAGTTAGTCTTCAAGCGGGTCTATTATATGGGCGTTTTTTGCTAAGATACAACTCTCGCTCTTCTGAAACTTTTATTGGATTGAGTTGTAATCTTAAACCCGATGGTGCTCTGATACTTTTGATGCACTATGCTCTGATTCTACATGCTTGTTCCTCGTTGATATTATTTCACGCATGCTGGATCTCTTCAGGCACCATATTTCATCATGCATTTCAAATTCTTCGTATTATATGTCAAATGCATGTATGAATTACAAGATATAGGGGGAGATCTCCATGATTCAACTCTTCAAGTGTGCATTGCTTCAAAAGCAGATTCCTCACTATGCACATCTTCAGGGGGAGTTCTTCTATATCTTGCAATCAAACTCCTCAATATCAGTACTTACACTTCATATGTTTATCCCCGTTGAAAACTTAACCTATATTGTCATCAATCACCAAAAAGGGGGAGATTGTAAGTGCATCTAGTGCCCCTTAGTGATTTTGGTGTATTGAAGACTTATAGGTTAAGGGACTAATGTGTTTATGAGTGTACACAGGTCTATAAGTCTATGAGGAGTTTGATATTTACAGAGAAAGTCGACCCCTAAAAATTAATATCTTCGACTGAAGATTTTGGTATTCCTGAAGACTTTCATGAAGACTTTGAAAGTGAAGAAATTGGTGTGCCATGAAGACTTGATATTCATGCAAGGAATATGAAGCTTGAAGACTTTCGTTTTCATAGTTTTGTTTTTCTCTTTCTTGAGTCATAGGAAACACCGTACTATTAAAGGGGGTCGAGGAAATACTAAGGAAAAATTTCCATGTGATGCTCAACTCAAAATCCTACACCTACCAATCCCTTCGAGTGAAGCCATTGGAAATCTCATACAGTTCAGTCAATTTCTTCAGTGACAGAGACGAAGTTCTTCTGGTTGCTGACGAATTTGTTCTGACTGAGGAGTTAGGAATTCGCCAGTGCAGATTGCCTACATAGTGAGGAACATGATAGCCCTGAGGAATTTGGGAGTCAAATTTCCGACCGTTGCTGTGCTACGCGCCAGCTGTCCCAAAATATCTTATCCACATAATGGTCATATCATTGAAGGGCATTTATGTCTTATCATGTTGGGCTGCTCCCTAGGCTATAAATAGCCGCCCCCTACAACCACTAGCTGGTTGGCTGCTCCGAGGGAAACTGACACTTGTCATTTGAGAGCAACCCATCCTCCGAGGACTTTGAGCGAAAATCATCGAGTGAGGAAAAATCCAAACCCAAACACCCACAAACCCAAAGTGATTGAGCATCACTGAAGAGATTGATCCTGCGTGGATCCGACGCTTGTTACCTTTGAAGACTGTGCTTCTTCCAGACGGTTAGGCGTCATGGTCTAGAGCTTCCAAGAGGAATTGTGGATCGCTGAGTGACCGAAGTCTGTGAAGGTTTGGAAGTCGCCTGAAGACTTACCACGAGTGATTGGACGAGGTCTGTGTGACCTTAGTTCAAGGAGAATACGATGAGGACTTGGTGTCCTGAGCTGCGGGCTCAGCGACTGGGTGTCCGGGACTGTGTGTCCTCGAGTTTAAATACTCAGCCGCTCCAACCAGACGTACAACTGAGACAACAGTTGGAACTGGTCTACCAAATCATTGTATTCACCAACCTTACTGGTTCTATTTCCTCAACTCTTTCATTTCCTCGTTATTGTGTTGAGTGATTGTTCATATCTGTGTTTGAAGACTTTGACTGAAGACTTTCTCAATTTCCTCTGTTCAATTTCTTCAGTCTGTTTGTCTTCATCTTGTGTTATCCTGTGTTTACGCTTTCTGTACTCTGTGTTTGTCTTCATTTCATCATGATGACTATGTGTGTATTTGTCATGCTTACTTCTGAGTACTTATTCCGCTGCAAGTAGTTCTTCGCTAAGGAATTTCCTCATCTGGCAAATTCCTCAGTGAAGAATTCATAAAAATCGCCTATTCACCCCCCTCTAGTCGATATAACGCACTTTCAGTTGGTCCCACCGAAAAGCCTAAGGTTCACATTTTGAACCAAGTCGGTCTCACCAAGTTTCACTATTCGGTCCCACCAAGTTTGGTAAATTGTGTGTAACGGTTAGATTTTGTGTGGAGGCTATATATACCCCTCCCCCCTTCTCCATTCGAGAGAGAGCCATCAGAACATGCCTACACTTTCACTACTCATTTTCTGAGAAAGAACCACCTACTCATGTGTTGAGACCACCAATCCAACCACAAGAATCTTGATCTCTAGCCTTCTCCAAGTTGCTTTCCACTCAAATCATCTTTCCACCATATCCAAATCTATGAGAGAGAGTTGAGTGTTGGGGGGACTATCATTTGAAGCACATGAGCAAGGAGTTCATCATCAACACACCATCTATTACCTTTTGGAGAGTGGTGTCTCCTAGATTGGTTAGGTGTCACTTGGAAGCCTCCGCCAAGATTGTGGAGTTGTACCAAGGAGTTTGTAAGAGCAAGGAGATCGCCTACTTCGTGAAGATCTACCCAAGTGAGGCAAGTCCTTCGTGGGCAATGGCCATGGTGGGATAGACAAGGTTGCTTCTCCGTGGACCCTTCGTGGGTGGAGCCCTCCGTGGACTCGCGCAACCGTTACCCTTCGTGGGTTGAAGTCTCCATCAACATGGATGTACGATAGCACCACCTATCGGAACCACGCCAAAAATCTTTGTGTCTACATTGCGTTTGCTCCCTCCAAACTCCTCCCCTTCACCTTCATATGCAATGATTTACATTCCGCTGCTATACTCTTAAAATTGCATGTGTAGGTTGATTGCTTGACTTGTGTTAAGTTGCTAAAATCTGCCAAGACTTAAAATTGGGAAAAGGCAATATTTTTATTTGGTTAAGTAGTCTAATCACCCCCTCTAGACATAGTTTCGATCCTACAAGTGGTATGAGAGCCTTGGTCTCCATTTGCCTTGATTTCCATAGCTTTGGTGATCATAGCCTTGGTTTCACAACCTAGGAGAGTATGGCATCTAGCGAGGGAAATTACCACCGTAGAGGTCCTTACTTTGATGGTACTAATTTTGCTAGTTGGAAGCATAAGATGAAAAATGCATAACTTGGACATAACCCCGCCGTTTGGGCTATTGTATGTATTGTTTGTAAGGTATTCTTCAATGGGAGAGAACCAAATTGTGAAGCAACTGTAGAAGAGTTGAAGATGCTGCAATACAACGCTCAAGCTTGCGATATCCTCTTCAATGGATTGTGCCCCGAAGAATTCAACAAAATCAGCCATCTTGAGAATGCAAAGGAAATTTGGGATACTTTGATTGATATGCACGAAGGTACCAAGACCATCAAGGAATCCAAGTTGAATGTGCTTCAAAGTCAGCTTGCCAAGTTCAAAATGTAGGATGGTGAAGGTGTCGCTGAAATGTACTCTAGGCTTGCTCTCATCACAAATGAGATTGCTGGCTAAGGAAGTGAAGAGATGACTGACAGATTCATTATCAAGAAGATCCTAAGAGCCTTGGATAGAAAATATGATACCGTGTGCACATTGATCCAAATGATGCCCAATTACAAAGATCTCAAGCCAACGGAAGTCATTGGAAGAATTGTTGCTCATGAGATTTCACTCAAGGATAAAGAAGAGCTTCACAACAAGTATAATGGTGCTTATAAAGCCTCATGTGATGCTCCTACCACATCAAGTGAAAAACAAGTCTTTAATGAGGAATTGAGCTTAATGGTGAAGTGTTGGGGAACGCAGTAATTTCAAATATTTGCTACGTACATGCAAGATCATTGTGATGCATAGCAACGAGCGGGAGAGTGTTGTCCACATACCCGCGTAGACCGTAAGCGGAAGCATTATGACAACGCGGTTGATGTAGTCGTACGTCTTCATGATCCGACCGATCCTAGTACCGAAAGTACGACACCTCCGCAATCTGCACACGTTCGGCTCGGTGACATCCCACGAACTCACGATCCAGCAGAGTGTTGAGGGAGAGCTTCATCAGCACGACGACATGATGACGGTGATGATGAAGCTAACGACACAGGGCTTCGCCTAAGCACTACAACGATATGACCGAGGTGGATTATGGTGGAGGGGGGCACCGCACATGGCTAAGAGATCAATGATCAACTTGTGTGTCTATGGGGTGCCCCCCTCCTCCGTATATAAAGGAGTGGAGGAGGGGAAGGGTCGGCCCTCCTATGGCGCGCTCCATGGGGAGTCCTACTCCCACCGGGAGTAGGATTCCCCCTTCCCTAGTTGGACTAGGAGTGGAAGGAAGGGGGAGAGAGGGGAAATGAAAGGGGGGCCCACCCAATTCGGATTGCGCTTGAGGGGGGCGCTCCCCCTCCTATGCCTCCCTCTCTTCTCTCCCACTATGGCCCAATAAGGGCCATATACCTCCCGGGGGGTTCCGGTAACCTCCCGGTACTCCGATATATGCCCGAACTCACCCGGAACCATTTCGACGTCCAAATATAGTCGTCCAATATATCGATCTTTATGTCTCGACCATTTCGAGACTCCTCGTCATGTCCATGATCATATCCGGGACTCCGAACTACCTTCGGTACATCAAAGCACATAAACTCATAATACTGATCGTCACCGAACATTAAGCGTGCGGACCCTACGGGTTCGAGAACTATGTAGACATGACCGAGACACGTCTCCGGCCAATAACCAATAGCAGAACCTGGCTCATATTGTCTCCCACATATTCTACGAAGATCTTTATCGGTCAAACCGCATAACAATATACGTTGTTTCCTTTGTCATCCGTATATTACTTGCCCGAGAGTCGACCATCGGTATCTTAATACCTAGTTCAATCTCGTTGAGTCTCTTTACTCATTCTGTAATGCATCATCCCGTAACTAACTCATTAGTTACATTGCTTGCAAGGCTTATAGTGATGTGCATTACCGAGAGGGCCCAGAGATACCTCTCCAACAATCGGAGTGACAAATCCTAATCTCGATCTATGCCAACTCAACAAACACCATCGGAGACACCTGTAGAGCACCTTTATTATCACCCATTTATGTTGTGACGTTTGGTAGCTGAAGGAAATATGCCCTAGAGGCAATAATAAAGTTATTATTTATTTCCTCATATAATGATAAATGTTTATTATTCATGCTATAATTGTATTAACCGGAAACATGATACATGTGTGAATACATAGACAAACTTAATGTCACTAGTATGCCTCTACTTGACTAGCTCATTAATCAAAGATGGTTATGTTTCCTAACCATAGACATGTGTTGTCATTTGATTAACGGGATCACATCATTAGAAGAATGATGTGATTGACTTGACCCATTCCGTTAGTTTAGCATTTGATCGTTTAGTATGTTGCTATTGCTTTCTTCATGACTTATACAAATTTCCTACAACTATGAGATTATGCAACTCCCGTTTACCGGAGGAACACTTTGTGTGCTACCAAACGTCACAACATAACTGGGTGATTATAAAGGAGCTCTACAGGTGTCTCCAAAAGTACATGTTGAGTTGGCATATTTCGAGATTAGGTTTTCTCACTCCGATTGTCGGAGAGGTATCTCTGGGCACTCTCGGTAATGCACATCACTATAAGCCTTGCAAGCAATGTGGCCAATGAGTTGGTTACGGGATGATGCATTATGTGATGAGTAAAGGGACTTGCCGGTAACGAGATTGAACTAGGTATTGGATACCGACGATCGAATCTCGGGCAAGTAACATACTGATGACAAAGGGAACAACGTATGTTGTTATGCGGTTTGACCGATAAGTATCTTCGTAGAATATGTAGGAGGCAATATGAGCATCCAGGTTCCGCTATTTGTTATTGACCGGAAATAGTTCTAGGTCATGTCTACATAGTTCTCGAACCCGTAGGGTCCGCACGCTTAACGTTATGATGATAGTTTTATTATGAGTTTATAAGTTTTGATGTACGGAGGTTGTTCGGAGTCCCGGATGTGATCACGGACATGACGAGGAGTCTCGAAATGGTCGAGACATAAAGATTGATATATGGAAGCCTATATTTGGATATCGGAATCGTTCCGGGTGAAATCGGGATTTTACCGGAGTACCAGGGGGTTACCGGAACCCGCCCAGGTGTTATTGGGCCTACATGGGCCCTAAGGGAGAAGAGGAGGGCCGGCTAGGGCAGGCCGCACGCCCCCTCCCCCTAGTCCAAATAGGACAAGGAAGGGGGGCGGCGCCCCCCTTTCCTCTTTCCCCCTTCCCCCTTCCTTCTCCAACAAGGCAAGAGGGGGGAGTCCTACTCCCGGTGGGAGTAGGACTCCTCCAGGCGCACCCCTAGGGGCCGGCCGCACTTCCCCCCTTCCTCCTTTATATACGGGGGCAGGGGGCACCCCATGACACACAAGTTGATCTTCGTGACCGTTCCTTAGCCGTGTGTGGTGCCCCCCTCCACCATATTCCATGCCGGTTATATCGTAGCGGTGCTTAGGCGAAGCCCTGCGTCGGTAGAATATCATCATCGTCACCACGCCGTCGTGCTGACGGAACTCATCCCCGACACCTTGCTGGATCGGAGTCCGGGGATCATCATCAAGCTGAACTTGTGCTGAACTCGGAGGTGCCGTACGTTCGGTACTTGGATCAGTTGGATTGTGAAGACGTACGACTACATCAACCGCGTTGTTCTAACGCTTCCGCTTTCGGTCTACGAGGGTACGTGGACAACACTCTCCCCTCTCGTTGCTATGCATCACCATGATCTTGCGTGTGCGTAGGATTTTTTTTGAAATTACTACGTTCCCCAACAGTGGCATCCGAGCCAGGTTTTATGCGTAGATGTCATATGCACGAGTAGAACACAATTGATTTGTGGGGATACAAGTCATACTGCTTACCAGCATGTCATACTTTGGTTCAGCGGTATTGTGAGATGAAGCGGCCCGGACCGACATTACGCGCACGCTTACGCGAGACTGGTTTCACCGTTATGAGCACTCGTGCTTAAAGGTGACTGGCGGGTGTCTGTCTCTCTCACTTTAGTTGAACCGAGTGTGGCTATGCCCGATCCTTGCGAAGGTTAAAACAACACTAACTTGACGAAATATCGTTGTGGTTTTGATGCGTAGGTAAGAACGGTTCTTGCTCAGCCCGTAGCAGCCACGTAAAATTTGCAACAACAAAGTAGAGGACGTCTAACTTGTTTTTGCAGGGCATGTTGTGATGTGATATGGTCAAAACGTGATGCTATATTTTATTGTATGAGATGATCATGTTTTGTAACCGAAGTGATCAGCAACTGGCAGGAGCCATATGGTTGTCGCTTTATTGTATGAAATGCAAACGCCCTGTAATTGCTTTACTTTATCACTAAGCGATAGTGATAGTCGTAGAAGCAATAGATGGCGTAAACGACAACGATGCTACGATGGAGATCAAGGTGTCGCGCCGGTGACGATGGTGATCACGACGGTGCTTCGGAGATGGAGATCACAAGCACAAGATGATGATGGCCATATCATATCACTTATATTGATTGCATGTGATGTTTATCCTTTATGCATCTTATCTTGCTTTGATTGACGGTAGCATTTTAAGATGATCTCTCACTAAATTATCAATAAGTGTTCTCCCTGACTATGCACCGTTGCGAAAGTTCTTCATGCTGAGGCACCACGTGATGGTCGGGTGTGATAGGCTCTATGTTCAAATACAACGGGTGCAAAATAGTTGCACACACGGAATACTCAGGTTAAACTTGACGAGCCTAGCATATACAGATATGGCCTCGGAACACGGAGACCGAAAGGTCGAACGTGAATCATATAGTAGATATGATCAACATAGTGATGTTCACCATTGAAACTACTCCATCTCATGTGATGATCGGACATGGTTTAGTTGATTTGGATCACGTGATCACTTAGATGACTAGAGAGATGTCTGTCTAAGTGGGAGTTCTTAAGTAATATGATTAATTGAACTTAAATTTATCACGAACTTAGTACCTGATAGTATTTTGCTTGTCTATGTTTGTTGTAGATAGATGGCTCGTGTTGTTGTTCCATTGAATTTTAATGCGTTCCATGAGAAAGCTAAGTTGAAAGATGATGGTAACAACTACACGGACTGGGTCCGTAACTTGAGGATTATCCTCATCGCTGCACAGAAGAATTACATCCTGGAAGCACCGTTGGGTGCCAGGCCTGCTGCGGATGTAACTGACGACGTTAAGAACGTCTGGCAGAGCAAAGCTGATGACTACTCGATAGTTCAATGTGCCATGCTTTACAGCTTGGAACTGGGTCTTCAACGACGTTTTGAACGTCATGGAGCATATGAGATGTTCAAGGAGTTGAAGTTAATATTTCAAGCAAATGCCCGGATTGAGAGATATGAAGTCTCCAATAAGTTCTATAGCTGTAAGATGGAGGAGAATAGTTCTGTCAGTGAACACATACTCAAAATGTCTGGGTATAATAATCACTTGATTCAACTGGGAGTTAATCTTCCTGATGATAGTGTCATTGACAGAATTCTTCAATCACTGCCACCAAGCTACAAGAGCTTCATGATGAACTATAATATGCAAGGGATGGACAAGACTATTCCCGAGCTCGTTGCGGAGGTAGAAATCAAGAAGGAGCATCAAGTGTTGATGGTCAATAAGACCACCAGTTTCAAGAAAAGGGGCAAAGGGAAGAAGAAGGGGAACTTCAAGAAGAACAGAAAACAAGTTGCTGCTCAAGAGAAGAAACCCAAGTCTGGACCTAAGCCTGAGACTGAGTGCTTCTACTGCAAGCAGACTGGACACTGGAAGCGGAACTGCCCCAAGTATTTGGCGGATAAGAAGGATGGCAAAGTGAACAAAGGTATATGTGATATACATGTTATTGATGTGTACCTTACTAATGCTCGCATTAGCACCTGGGTATTTGATACTGGTTCTATTGCTAATATTTGCAACTCGAAACAGGGACTACGCATTAAGTGAAGATTGGCTAAGGATGAGGTGACGATGCGCGTGGGAAATGGTTCCAAAGTCGATGTGATCGCGGCCGGCAACACTACCTCTACATCTACCATCGGGATTAGTTTTAGACCTAAATAATTGTTATTTGGTGCCAGCGTTGAGCATGAACATTATATCTGGATCTTGTTTGATGTGAGACAGTTATTCATTTAAATCAGAGAATAATGGTTGATCTATTTATATGAGTAATATCTTTTATGGTCATGCACCCTTGAAGAGTGGTCTATTTTTATTGAATCTCGATAGTAGTGATACACATATTCATAATGTTGAAGCCAAAAGATGCAGAGTTGATAATGATAGTGCAACTTATTTATGGCACTGCCATTTAGGTCATATCGGTGTAAAGCGCATGAAGAAACTCCATACTGATGAACTTTATGGAATCACTTGATTATGAATCACTTAGTACTTGCGAACCGTGCCTCATGGGCAAGATGACTAAAACGCCGTTCTCCGGAACTATGGAGCGAGCAACTGATTTATTGGAAATCATACATACTGATGTATGTGGTCCAATGAATATTGAAGCTCGCGGCGGGTATCGTTATTTTCTCACCTTCACAGATGATTTGAGCAGATATGGGTATATCTACTTGATGAAACACAAGTCTGAAACATTTGAAAAGTTCAAAGAATTTCAGAGTGAAGTGGAAAATCATCGTAACAAGAAAATAAAATTTCTACGATCTGATCGTGGAGGAGAATATTTGAGTTACGAGTTTCGTCTACATTTGAAACAATGCGGAATAGTTTCACAACTCACGCCACCCGGAACACCACAACGAAATGGTGTGTCCGAACGTCGTAATCGTACTTTACTAGATATGGTACGATCTATGATGTCTCTTACTAATTTACCACTATCGTTTTGGGGTTATGCTTTAGAGACGGCCGCATTCACGTTAAATAGGGAACCATCAAAAACCGTTGAGACGACGCCTTATGAACTGTGGTTTGGCAAGAAACCAAAGTTGTCGTTTCTTAAAGTTTGGGGCTGCGATGCTTATGTGAAGAAACTTCAACCAGATAAGCTCGAACCCAAATCGGAGAAATGTGTCTTCATAGGACACCCAAAAGAGACTATTGGGTACACCTTCTATCACAGATCTAAGGGCAAGATTTTTGTTGCTAAATCTGGATCCTTTCTAGAGAAGGAGTTTCTCTCAAAAGAAGTGAGTGGGAGGAAAGTAGAACTTGATAAATTCTTATGCTCTTTATTAATAAATTCTTAATGCTGCGGGGTTTTTTCCCTACAATCACCACTCAAAAAAAGTAGAACTTGATGAGGTAACTGTACCTGCTCCCTTATTGGAAAGTTGTTCATCATAAGAACTGGTTCATGTGACAACTACACCAATCAGTGAGGAAGCTAATGATATTGATCATGAAACTTCAGATCAAGTTACTACCGATTGTTGACAACTGATTTTGGCAAAATACAGAGTGAAAGGGTTTTCAGCATGAGAAAGTTTCATATCGTCGAGTGGGACAACTTTGATGTTTAGGCTATCTCCATTCGACCTCATCTCAGTGGCCGAAGCTATACTCCGAGTGACAAAATTTAATGTTCTGAGTGCTTTTCGGCCGATTACGCCCTCAATATGACCTCAGATGAAGGAGTGCTCTAAAGGAATTGTCTTCGTCTCGTCAAGACAATTGATTCTCATATATAAATCATCTCAATCCGAGTTCATATGCAAAAGTTATAGTCAATACGGTCTGGACAGGCCAGAGACCAAAATGTTACGCTTGACACCAGACACACGTTGATGAGTGTTTGATGCAAAGCGTGAGCAATTCGGCCTTCAAGATGGCCTTTAATTGAAAAACCCTCAACACAGAAAAGTTTCGTCTCGTCGAGCCGATCGATTTTCATATATAATTCGTCTCAATCCGAGGTCATATGAGACTTGGGGAGACAAATCAAGATCAGGCTATGTTTTTGGTCGAGTGAAAACTCACCGGTCGAGTGAAAGCTTACCTTTTGGGTGAAAACCTACCGATCAAGTAAAAGGTCGAGTGAAAACCTACCGATCGAGTAAAAGGTCAAGTGAAAACCTACCGATCGAGTAAAGGTCGAGTGAAAAGCTACCGATCGAGTAAAAGGTCGAGTGAAAACCCACTGATCGAGTAAAAGGTCAAGTGAAAACCTATCGATCGAGTAAAAGGTCGAGTGAAAACCTACCGATCGAGTAAAAGGTCGAGTGAAAACCTACCGATC